>NC_055965.1:34576690-34624190 GCF_018492685.1 Alosa sapidissima
TGAAGTAAAAAGCCCCAGCACTGTCTGTCCTTTACTTAGATAGAGTTAGTGAGCAACCTGAGTACTATCTCTGAATAACAAATGCACTTTCCAACAGTGAAACTACATTATTTAATGCATGATCAGGGACCACCAGCAACACAAGCAAGTCTTTCTGTTAATCTTGCAGCCTGGAATCTGAGAGGTGTTCAGATTCGGTAAACAGTCATGAATGTTTATGGTCAATATGCTTTCTCGGAACAGTTACACACAAACAGAAAACAGTTTCCTTAACATTTGGCTATGCCTACGAATTTGAATGCACCTCTAATTATTTGCACTATTGCATGTTGCATCAAAGAGATCAATATACTTCAGTGTAAAGCAGCTAATATAATACACATTTGAAAATAGGCCGGTACGCTCGGTATGAAGAAATAACTATGGTCTCCAAAAATAGAGACAATCAGCACGGTTCCATGCAGCAAATAAACGGTTTCAAATCAGTTTATTGGGAATAAACCGAATATGCGCGTGTCTTGTAAACACCTTATTCTGATTGAAATAAACCGAAAAAGGCCATATTCAGTTTATTAATAAACCAAAGCATATGCCTGTTTTAAACGGAATATTGGGTCATGAAAACACTTTAAACGGAATATGCTCCCAGAAGGAAGAGTGTTGTAGGCCTGCGCATGCTCAATTCCCACAGAATTAGGATAACATGAACCAATTGTCTCTCTGGCACTTTCCTAATCATGGCAAAACAACGCACACACTTTTGGATAGACGAGTAGACAAACTTATGTCTTGTAATCGTGCACGTCATAGAGTTCATCAACGGGAGAAAATGTCGTAATAGCGACGTTTTTAAAACGTTTTGTTAAAAACTTGATGAGGATGGCTATCGATGTACGCTTGAACAAGTGAAATATAGGTGGAAGACCCTGAAGCCGTTGTATTATGCAGCCAAAAGAGGGAATTCCACCAGTGGAGATTTACGTCAGGACGTTGGGAGCCTATTAGGCTGCATCACTGACTTATTTGGAATAATGTCGATTGCTATGTAATCAGCAATATGCTCAAAATGTGACATTCTACTTGCTTGTAAACAGGTTAAACGGAATATTGACATAAACGGAATTTGGGCAATAGACTGATTCAAAACGGTTTATTCCTGGCATGAAAACGTGCTGAATGTTTAAATGTGCAACAATGGGGGTTCTTTTTTAACATACTTCAGTATCTCCAGTTTACAGACAGGATCCTCCAGTCTAGCAGATAACAGCTTCAGTCCTGATTCTCCAGGATTATTGTAGCTGAGATCAAGCAGTTTTAAATGGGAGGGGTTTGAAGACAGAGCTGAAGCAAGAAAACCACAACCCTTCTCTGAGATGAGACAATCAGAGAGCCTGAGAGAGAGAGAGAGAGAGAGAGAGAGAGAGAGAGACTCTAGTAAATTAAATATGATGACTGTGATGTGAAGTGTGGAGGAGATATCTATTGAATTAGTACACACTCCTCCTTAGACACATTTGTTTTTACAGTTGTCAAAATGGAACTGAAAAAACTTCCTATCAGCACTATATCTATTCAGCACCTAAATGACATTGTTGGCCAGTGGACTTTAAGAATAGGCATTATTATTAATAGTTCTAAAAATGATAGAACATATCAATAGACTACAGAACTGCTCCAGTGCTCTAAATAAATGTGCAGGCACCATGTAAAACACACTGTACTTGGCCTCTGGCCTCGTGCCTAATTGCAAATAACAGCCATGGTGATATCTGCTACCGATGCCACTCTCACTCGTGCCATATTACTTTATTGTAACATAATGGGTCACGGACTAGACCAATCCAGAAACAGATTTTGAAACTCTAAGCATAAGCAATAAGGTTCAGCATGTTCAATGCTACTTTTTGGTTCTGCCCAATTGATGTTATATTGTCATGGTTTTTCTCCCTAATCAGGAAATCTAAGATGATAATAAAATGTATACCCACCTTAATGTGTGTATTTTGCAGTTAAAACTGGACAGTCCTTTTGAGAGAAGCTGAACTCCAGAATCCCCCAGGTCATTGTCACTCAAGTCCAGCTGTAGTAGGGAGTTTGCTGATTGTAGAACTGAAGCAACAATCTCACAGGATTTATCTGAGAGTTTACAGTCAGCAAATCTGCAACAACATTTGACAGAATTATGACAGAACTCAACATATCACTATGCAAGGTTACTTTGAATCAAATCGACTAAATGTAGTGAAATGCACAGAAAATGGTACCAGTGTAAACAGTTGACGCTGCATTTAGATTAGCTGATTATTGATTGATTCATGATTCATTTGTTGCCTGTAGTGAGGACTACAGAGTCCTTCTGCAGTAACAGTAACAGGACACATACTGTAGCCTACTTGTAAACAACACTAGAATTACAGGGATGCAATTCTATGTATCCTCATTTATGTAAATGTAAGTATGTTTAAATAAATAAACACAAAAAATAAATAAATAAATAAATAAATAAATAAATAAATCCAGACTACATCTTGATGTTTCTGGTTCTCTAGATTACATACTGAAGTGTTTCAACTTTGCGGTGAGGATCCTTCAGTGTAGAGGATAACAGCTTCTGTGCTGATCCTCCAGAATGTCTGTTCCACTAGGTCGCTAATCATGTGTAAAACAAACCGTAAGCTACAGTACCTTTTAGGCGACACACAAACACAACACACACTTAGCAGGGCCAGCAGCGGAGACTGGTCACTGGTGGGCAGGGAAGACGCGAGGCGACCGTTGCCCTGACAATCGCTGTGGAGTTGGGAAGGTTGGCTGCGCGTGCGATGAGCTTCCAGGCTAACGGTTTCCACTCGAGGCTTTTCCAACGTCCACCAAGTTGTAATGTTAACGTTAACTTAGTCTCACTATGGCAGACTCCCTCTTCTCTGTCCTTCCCGATCAACAGTACCAGTACCAGTAACAGTACCAACAGCTCCCAAGACGTTTGTACCGGAAAGTGTTAATACTCTCTTGCTGATCTAGTTAGCACTAGAGCTAGCACTTACCGCTTCAGTCACCAAATGACTAACGTTAACGTCTTCCCTCAAACTGCCACATCCAGCTACTACTGCTAACCTCCGCAATGTCGACTCAACAGACTCATACTGAAAATAATACGTGACTATCGACCTCAGTGACTGTACGACCTAACTTTACTACAGTAGACTGAACTGTTATGACAGCTTGTAGCCTTTTTAGTAACTTTTTCATCCCACTGTCAAAACCGTGTAGCTTCATTTCTTCTCTGTTTTCCAACTGTCCCGGTTGCTAGGCAGCGACTGCGAGTGCGATGTCACCCAAACCCCACGGGTTTCCCGTTTACCAACAAAACTAGATGCGCGCGCAGCCGTAGGGCAGAAGACGCTTGGTGGCCGTCCACAACGTTATAAACTTAACCTAAATAGTCGGCTGCTGTAAGCTACAATCAGATTTTTTTGTATACCCCTGTTGTCTCAATGATAATAACATCTCATTTCAGACTATATTTCAGAGTTTGCCGTTCATTTGCATTATTAATATAACCTCGTATTTTGTCATTTTTGGCAAAGACATGCATTCCTTTAGGGATATTGAACATATTGAACAATCTAACCATGGTGATTTCGAATTGGTGCAGTTTTCAGCACAAAAACTCATTTTATTCTTTTCATGGAGAGCATTGTTGCGCACGCATGTTTTTGTGACGTTGCATAGAAATCCATACATAAATAATATTTATCCCATTACTTAAAACATACATCAACTCAGTTACATAACACATGCACAGGCTATGATATGTTAAAAGTCTGCTAAGAGGGCATAGCCTTAGAGACTGATCTGCAGCACTTGTCAGCATAGCCTATAAAACTATGGCAGGCTGCACTGCATCCTGGGTTCAAATGCCTAAATAGCCTATTCTAAACTAACATGATGCACATTCCATTTCTGTGAATGAACATAATTTTTCTTTTCATGCACATCATGTGCATCGAGAAGTTCTCTGTTCATTGTTGCAGCGAGATTCCATTCTATAGAGCCCGCCGAAAAAAATCATCACACCTTAAAAGGGCTTCAATGAATTAACAGGGACACCATGTCACCATGCTGATTATATTGCTAATTATAACAACAGTGTGCGGGGACTGATATTGTACGCCTATCTTGCCAGTGGCAGGGGGGTTGCTGTCATCACCCCACATTTCATGAACTGAAATGAAAAGTTAGGGATTAGGGATTTCAATTAATAGTACCCACCAGGGTCGGAGTGGGGCCACTTTTCAGCCCGGGAGTTTCACGCCCAAGACCGGCCCACTTTTTTAGTGGTGGTGGAAATTAGATAAATAGAAGCAACATTTCAGCTCTTACTATCCTGTAGTTTTTATTAGTAGGCTACCAATATTCCACTATTCCACAAGGATAGGTTGATAATGTTGATAACAAAAACAGGAAGGAAGAAATAAAGCATTTGAAATGTATCCCAAAATTCCACTAAGAGGCATATTGAACTATTGTTTACATGTTTTTTTTTGCATGGGTCAGCTATCATGTTGTTGTTTGGTGATTTGCTCCTTTACTACACCCACTTCTGAGCAAACAGTTAGCAAACAACAATATAGGTTGATCATGTAGCTACTGCAGTCATATACAGTTCTTTCTTACATAAAATAACTTTAATTCATATGGTTAACACTATTATCCTTCCTACTTGTCCCTGTAGTCATAGCTAATTTCGGGCTGATCATTTTCAGCGGGGGACTGGCTGATCTGCTGCTCAGAGGTTTTTGTTTTTAGGCCTAGACTACTGCATACAGATCAAGCTTGACCCACTGTAAAATATCAAATGAGTCCTTTCAGTATACTAAGTCCTTCCTTAGTATTTTCAGTGTAATTGTACTACTAAGGTCTTTGGTCATTATAAGGGCCCTCTATTATGCTAGGCTATATCGTTTTCAAGACAACAGGCTACCCATATCTATTATGCTAGGCTATATCGTTTTCAAGACAACAGGCTACCCATATCTATTATGCTAGGCTATATCGTTTTCATATCGTTTTCAAGACAACAGGCTACCCATATCTGGGAAAATATGATGATCATGCATGCATATATATTATGTCAGCCTTTATGTCAAGTGAAAATACTTTGTGTCTCATGATTGTTGCATTCATGTCACCTGAAGCATGCTGGTAGAAATATCTATTCAAAAGCACAGTTGCTTGGACTGCTATTAGGCTACATTAGAATTTCAGCCCAAAGTTGGATACCATGTAGAAATTTGCTGCAATTTCAAAACTCAGGAACGGGAACGGCTACTGTACAATAGAATGCTTCATATTGTCGTGTTCGGTAAGGTCTGCTGTTTATTCTGATAGCCTATATGATTTACCATGCGTTGAGTTTGTGAGATACTGTATACCACCGACAGTAATGGGTGGAGAAGGACGAAGTGCTGTGAATGCAAATATGATGAAATGTCATGTATGCCCAACGTTAATTTTCACGTGAACCGTTTTTCACAGCACCTAGCCGCTAATATCACTGGAAAGCTCCAGTTCCGCTCTTTTGTTTGACATCTTGATTTATGTGAGATAAGTACTCCGAGAGCTATTCAGCAGAGAATAATAGATGTGAATTCGGACGCATATATTATGACCGCCGCGCAGCAAAGCTTTTTTCGTTTTGATCTGTAGCCCCCCCCCCCCGCTGGACTGGACCCCCCGAAAGGAGGGTAGGGCAGACAGTTTTCTGTGAATATCTCGAGAACCGTAGGGTTTAGGAGGACCATTTTTTTTGTATGTTGATCTCAAAGGGCCATGTCAACCCATTCCATAACCACTAATTTTCATGTATAGCGCCACCTAGTTAACTCATTGAATGCCAGGCTGTTTTCGGGAGCTTTGTCCTAGAGTGCCAGCAATCTAGACCATTGTTGATGATTTTTGTACAGCCACAGCATATTCTGTGTTATAGCTATGAACACATACAATAGCTTGATTAAAAGGTGAGGCTTTAAGCTCTCGGTGGGTGCAAACCGTGTATTTCTACGCGCCTCTGTTCCTGAGAAATCCCAAGCTAAACAGTGGCTAGTTTTCATCAAAATCGCTGTTTTTTTTCTAGAAATGGAGATATAACGTCTTTCATGAAATATGAAGTGTTGCCTGTTACTTACTTGTGTAAACGTTCCGGGAAGTGATCAGCGAGACCTGGCGAGACTGCCACCTAGTGATAGACCCACGAAAATGGCCTGGTTTTGACCTGACGTGCATGCGTCATTGATTCGACCCAAAGCGGCAACCGAGTTATGATAAAATGTCCAGATAAAATGTCCAGATTGTGCGTTTTCATGAGTTTCACGATCGTCATATATTTCATTTCAATTCATCACAGAGTTCCCAAAATCACATATAAGGTGTGTTAGAGTGTCTAGTTTCGTAATAAAAAAAAAAAGCTAAAAACGTAATATTACGTTTATGGCACTCAACGCATTGGCACTCAATGAGTTAAACACAAAAAAGTAAAAATGAGGTGTTGTAATCGCCGGTATCTGTGACCAAACATAGTCAAAACTGCACAAAATTGGAAGTGTAGGATCATTATGACACCCTCTGAATGCATAGCAAGTTTCGTGGAATTCCGTTCATGGGGAGCCACATAATAAATTAATTTATGTTACTATACACCAACTGGCCTGTAGGTGGCCAGAGACAGTTTTCTGTGAATATCTCGAAAACCGTAGGGCCATTACCACTTATTTCATGTATAGCGCCCCCTAGTTAAAAATTAAAAAGCAAAACATTAGGTGTTTTCATCACAAAATCTCTGGCTGACATGGTCAAAACTGCACGAAATTGAAAGTGTAGGATCATTATTACACCCTCCGAATGCATGCCAAGTTTCGTGGACTTTCGTTCATGGGGGGGCCTTACAATAAAATAATTTATGTGTACATTTAGTGACCGTACACCAACAAGGATTCCCGGGACACTGAAAGACTGGGGTGCACGAAACTTGGTGGGCATGTAACCCCACATGGATAGCATGGAACCATTGTTTTTCGTTTTGATCTGTAGCCCCCCCGCTGGACTGGACCCCCCGAAAGGAGGGTAGGGCCTAGGATGACTTTTTTGCGTATGTTTGCCTCCAGGGGTCATGTAAACCCATTCCATATGCACACATGTGCATAAACAGATACACACGCACACACATACATTCAGAGTAATCCTATGTATGACACATACTCACACAGTAGACATATATACGCATGCATGCACATGCACACACACAGGCACATAAACAGGCAAACACACAAGCACATGCACACCCACACACCCATAAACATAAACACGCACACATGCACACAATTCAAGAATTTCTCAGAATTATGAACAGGCAAGATGGGGGTGGGGTTGTATAAAATGTATATTACATGTGAAATCTATGAACTAATCATGTTTTGGTACTTGTTGTCTAGCAGATACCAGTGAGAATTGAGTGTGCATAATGCAATTCAATGAGACGGTTAGAATCATATATGCCTTTCAGCGTGACTTATTTTTGTGGAAAACATGTGCTTGACTGGGCGGCGGTCATATTTTGTACCGCTCTGCGGTACACCTAGTTACTATATATTTTTAGAGGGCTTTTGATCATCTTAGGGTGGCTTCAGCTCCCCCAAAATAGGTCTAACGACGTCCTTGTGTGAAATGATGGTTAGGTGGTGGGGAAAGCTGTCTGTGGTGGAGTTCTCACTCTTGAAAACCTGGGAAAGTCTGATGTAACGTAAATTCTTTGTGACTTTGGCATATAGGGCCTAATGAGACATATCTCATATACAATATCATACAATACAATATCATACATTGTGTCAGCCTTTTCTGCTTGTCATTTTACTTATGACATCGCTGACATCGGAACCCTATAAAAAGTCATTATTTAATTGGTCAGGAACTCTATTGCATACGAAATTTCACATCAAACGAGACAGTTTCGAATGTTTTTTTTTTTATTATTGCATTTTTTTTTTTCATTTTCATTTCGTCCTCAGTGAGTACAGACTAATTAGAATAACTGTGTTTATTAACCTGCTTAATTTTGTGTGAATTTCATCCGAAAAATTGGACTTGGTGTAGACAGTCCTTAAGACACATAAAACACCAACCAAACCATAATGTGCCACACTAGTCCTAATAATAATCCTTTACAAAGACATGTCTAACACCAACCTTAATGTCTGCAGTTTGCGGTTAGGACTAGACAGTCCCTTAGAGAGAAGCTGAACTCCAGAATCCCCCAGGTCATTGTGACTTAGGTCCAGCTCTGTCAGGGAGTTTGGTGACTGTAGAACAGCAGCCACAATTCCACAGGACTTCTCTGAGAGTTTGCATTCAGCAAGTCTGCATAACAACAAAAAATAAAGACAAAGTATTGCAGAGATGGATAAATCTAAGGGATACAATGTGCCCCGATAAATCAACACAATCAAGTGATCACATACATTCACAGTAAACATACGTATAACACATACACACACAGTAGACATATGTATGCATGCATGCACATGCACACACACAGGCACACCCACAAGGACATGCACGCACGCACACGCACACACACACACACACACACACACAAACAAACACGAACATGCACACAATTCAAGAATTTCTCAGAATTATGAGCAGGCAAGATGGAGGTGGGGTTGTATAAAATGTATTTTACATGTGAAATCTATGAACTAATCATGTTTTCATACTTGTTGTCTAGCAGATACCAGTGAGAATTGAGTGTGCATAATGCAATTCAGTGAGACGGTTAGAATCATATATGCCTTTCACCTTTTGTTTTTAGCCAGCGGCCAGACCAGTAGATACCCTGACTTTGCTGAATTACTGAAGCTAAGCAGGCTTAGTAAGTACTTGGATAAGAAACCTCCTTGCAAGAGTAGGTTCCTGCTGGAAGTGGTGTTGGTGGCTGGCCAGTAGGTGGCACTCTTCCCTGTGGCCAAAAGCCACCAAACAAATATCAATCCCAATGTCAATAGACTACAGAACTGCTCCAGTGCTCTAAATAAATGTGCAGGCACCATGTAAAACACACTGTACTTGGCCTCTGGCCTCGTGCCTAATTGCAAATAACAGCCATGGTGATATCTGCTACCGATGCCACTCTCACTCGTGCCATATTACTTTATTGTAACATAATGGGTCACGGACTAGACCAATCCAGAAACAGATTTTGAAACTCTAAGCATAAGCAATAAGGTTCAGCATGTTCAATGCTACTTTTTGGTGCTGACCAATTGATGTTATATTGTCATGGTTTTTCTCCCTAATCAGGAAATCTAAGATGATAATAAAATGTATACCCACCTTAATGTGTGTATTTTGCAGTTAAAACTGGACAGTCCTTTTGAGAGAAGCTGAACTCCAGAATCCCCCAGGTCATTGTCACTCAAGTCCAGCTGTAGTAGGGAGTTTGCTGATTGTAGAACTGAAGCAACAATCTCACAGGATTTATCTGAGAGTTTACAGTCAGCAAATCTGCAACAACATTTGACAGAATTATGACAGAACTCAACATATCACTATGCAAGGTTACTTTGAATCAAATCGACTAAATGTAGTGAAATGCACAGAAAATGGTACCAGTGTAAACAGTTGACGCTGCATTTAGATTAGCTGATTATTGATTGATTCATGATTCATTTGTTGCCTGTAGTGAGGACTACAGAGTCCTTCTGCAGTAACAGTAACAGGACACATACTGTAGCCTACTTGTAAACAACACTAGAATTACAGGGATGCAATTCTATGTATCCTCATTTATGTAAATGTAAGTATGTTTAAATAAATAAACACAAAAAATAAATAAATAAATAAATAAATCCAGACTACATCTTGATGTTTCTGGTTCTCTAGATTACATACTGAAGTGTTTCAACTTTGCGGTGAGGATCCTTCAGTGTAGAGGATAACAGCTTCTGTGCTGATCCTCCAGAATGTCTGTTCCACTAGGTCGCTAATCATGTGTAAAACAAACCGTAAGCTACAGTACCTTTTAGGCGACACACAAACACAACACACACTTAGCAGGGCCAGCAGCGGAGACTGGTCACTGGTGGGCAGGGAAGACGCGAGGCGACCGTTGCCCTGACAATCGCTGTTGAGTTGGGAAGGTTGGCTGCGCATGCGATGAGCTTCCAGGCTAACGGTTTCCACTCGAGGCTTTTCCAACGTCCACCAAGTTGTAATGTTAACGTTAACTTAGTCTCACTATGGCAGACTCCCTCTTCTCTGTCCTTCCCGATCAACAGTAAACAGCTCCCAAGACGTTTGTACCGGAATGTGTTAATACTCTCTTGCTGATCTAGTTAGCACTAGAGCTAGCACTTACCGCTTCAGTCACCAAATGACTAACGTTAACGTCTTCCCTCAAACAACTGCCACATCCAGCTACTACTAACCTCCGCAATGTCGACTCAACAGACTCATACTGAAAATAATACGTGACTATCGACCTCAGTGACTGTACGACCTAACTTTACTACAGTAGACTGAACTGTTATGACAGCTTGTAGCCTTTTTAGTAACTTTTTCATCCCACTGTCAAAACCGTGTAGCTTCATGTCTTCTCTGTTTTCCAACTGTCCCGGTTGCTAGGCAGCGACTGCGAGTGCGACGTCACCCAAACCCCACGGGTTTCCCGTTTACCAACAAAACTAGATGCGCGCGCAGCCGTGGGGCAGAAGACGCTTGGTGGCCGTCCACAACGTTATAAACTTAACCTAAATAGTCGGCTGCTGTAAGCTACAATCAGATTTTTTTGTATACCCCTGTTGTCTCAATGATAATAACATCTCATTTCAGACTATATTTCAGAGTTTGCCGTTCATTTGCATTATTAATATAACCTCGTATTTTGTCATTTTCATGTCACGAAGACATGCATTCCTTTAGGGATATTGAACATATTGAACAATCTAACCATCGTGATTTCGAATTGGTGCAGTTTTCAGCACAAAAACTCATTTTATTATTTTCATGGAGAGCATTGTTGCGCACGCATGTTTTTGTGACTTTGCATAGAAATCCATACATAAATAATATTTATCCCATTACTTAAAACATACATCAACTCAGTTACATAACACATGCACAGGCTATGATATGTTAAAAGTCTGCTAAGAGGGCATAGCCTTAGAGACTGATCTGCAGCACTTGTCAGCATAGCCTATAAAACTATGGCAGGCTGCACTGCATCCTGGGTTCAAATGCCTAAATAGCCTATTCTAAACTAACATGATGCACATTCCATTTCTGTGAAAGAACATAATTTTTCTTTTCATGCACATCATGTGCATCGAGAAGTTCTCTGTTCATTGTTGCAGCGAGATTCCATTCTATAGAGCCCGCCGGAAAAAATCATCACACCTTAAAAGGGCTTCAATGAATTAACAGGGACACCATGTCACCATGCTGATTATATTGCTAATTATAACAACAGTGTGCGGGGACTGATATTGTACGCCTATCTTGCCAGTGGCAGGGGGGTTGCTGTCATCACCCCACATTTCATGAACTGAAATGAAAAGTTAGGGATTAGGGATTTCAATTAATAGTACCCACCAGGGTCGGAGTGGGGCCACTTTTCAGCCTGGGAGTTTCACGCCCAAGACCGGCCCACTTTTTTAGTGGTGGTAGAAATTAGATAAATAAAGCAACATATTAGCTCTTACTATCCTGTAGTTTTTATTAGTAGGCTACCAATATTCCACTATTCCACAAGGATAGGTTGATAATGTTCATAACAAAAACAGGAAGGAAGAAATAAAGCATTTGAAATGTATCCCAAAATTCCACTAAGAGGCATATTGAACTATTGTTTACATGTTTTTTTTGCATGGGTCAGCTATCATGTTGTTGTTTGGTGATTTGCTCCTTTACTACACCCACTTCTGAGCAAACAAGGCATATAGGTTGATCATGCAGCCTACTGCTGTCATAGCCTACTGTTCTTTCTTACATAAAATAACTTTAATTCATATGGTTAACTCTATTATTCTTTCTACTTGTCCCTGTAGTCATAGCTAATTTTGGGCTTATCATTTTCAGCGGGGGACTGGCTGATCTGCTGCTCAGAGGTTTTTGTTTTTAGGCCTAGACTACTGCATACAGATCAAGCTTGACCCACTGTAAAATATCAAATGAGTCCTTTCAGTATACTAAGTCCTTCCTTAGTATTTTCAGTGTAATTGTACTACTAAGGTCTTTGGTCATTGTAAGGGCCCTCTATTATGCTAGGCTATATCGTTTTCAAGACAACAGGCTACCCATATCTATTATGCTAGGCTATATCGTTTTCAAGACAACAGGCTACCCATATCTATTATGCTAGGCTATATCGTTTTCAAGACAACAGGCTACCCATATCTGGGAAAATATGATGATCATGCATGCATATATATTATGTCAGCCTTTATGTCAAGTGAAAATACTTTGTGTCTCATGATTGTTGCATTCATGTCACCTGAAGCATGCTGGTAGAAATATCTATTCAAAAGCACAGTTGCTTGGACTGCTATTAGGCTACATTAGAATTTCAGCCCAAAGTTGGATACCATGTAGAAATTTGCGGCAATTTCAAAACTCAGGAACGGGAACGGCTTCATATTGTCGTGTTCGGTAAGGTCTGCTGTTTATTCTGATAGCCTATATGATTTACCATGCGTTGAGTTTGTGAGATACTGTATACCACCGACAGTAATGGGTGGAGAAGGACGAAGTGCTGTGTGCTGTGAATGCAAATATGATGAAATGTCATGTATGCCCAACGTTAATTTTCACGTGAACCATTTTTCACAGCACCTAGCCGCTAATATCACTGGAAAGCTCCGGTTCCGCTCTTTTGTTTGACATCTTGATTTATGTGAGATAAGTACTCCGAGAGCTATTCAGCAGAGAATAATGTTTGTGAATTCGGACGCATATATTATGACCGCCGCGCAGCGAAGCTTTTTTCGTTTTGATCTGTAGCCCCCCCCCGCTGGACTGGACCCCCGAAAGAGGGTAGGGCAGACACAGTTTTCTGTGAATATCTCGAGAACCGTAGGGTTTAGGAGGACCATTTTTTTTTGTATGTTGATCTCAAAGGGCCATGTCAACCCATTCCATAACCACTAATTTTCATGTATAGCGCCACCTAGTTAACTCATTGAATGCCAAGCTGTTTTCGGGAGCTTTGTCCTAGAGTGCCAGCAATCTAGACCATTGTTGATGATTTTTGTACAGCCACAGCATCTTCTGTGTTATAGCTATGAACACATACAATAGCTTGATTAAAAGGTGAGGCTTTAAGCTCTCGGTGGGTGCAAACCGTGTATTTCTACACGCCTCTGTTCCTGAGAAATAAACAGTGGATTGTTTTCATCAAAATCGCTGTTTTTTTTTTCTAGAAATGGAGATATAACGTCTTTCATGAAATATGAAGTGTTGCCTGTTACTTACTTGTGTAAACGTTCCGGGAAGTGATCAGCGAGACCTGGCGAGACTGCCACCTAGTGATAGACCCACGAAAATGGCCTGGTTTTGACCTGACGTGCATGCGTCACTGATTCGACCCAAAGCGGCAACCGAGTTATGATAAAATGTCCAGATAAAATGTCCAGATTGTGAATTTTCATGAGTTTCACGATCTTCATATATTTCATTTCCATTTATCACAGAGTTCCCAAAATCACATATAAGGTGTGTTAGAGTGTCTAGTTTCGTAATTTAAAAAAAAAAGCTAAAAACATAATATTACGTTTTTGGCACTCAATGGGTTAAACACAAAAAAGTAAAAATGAGGTGTTGTAATCGCCGGTATCTGTGACCAAACATAGTCAAAACTGCACAAAATTGGAAGTGTAGGATCATTATGACACCCTCTGAATGCACGCCAAGTTTCGTGGAATTCCGTTCATGGGGAGCCACACAATAAATTAATTTATGTTACTATACACCAACTGGCCTGTAGGTGGCCGGAGACAGTTTTCTGTGAATATCTCGAAAACCGTAGGGCCATTACCACTTATTTCATGTATAGCGCCCCCTAGTTAAAAATTAAAAAGCAAAACATTAGGTGTTTTCATCACAATATCTCTGGCTGACATGGTCAAAACTGCATGAAATTGTAAGTGTAGGATCATTATGACACCCTCCGAATGCATGCCAAGTTTCGTGGACTTTCGTTCATGGGGGGCCTTACAATAAAATAATTTATGTGTACATTTAGTGACCGTACACCAACAAGGATTCCCGGGACACTGAAAGACTGGGGTACACGAAACTTGGTGGGCATGTAACCCCACATGGATAGCATGGAACCATCGTTTTTCGTTTTGATCTGTAGCCCCCCCGCTGGACTGGACCCCCCGAAAGGAGGGTAGGGCCTAGGATGACTTTTTTGCGTATGTTTGCCTCCAGGGGTCATGTAAACCCATTCCATATGCACACATGTGCATAAACAGATACACACGCACACACATACATTCAGAGTAATCCTATGTATGACACATACTCACACAGTAGACATATATACGCATGCATGCACATGCACACACACAGGCACATAAACAGGCAAACACACAAGCACATGCACATGCACGCACACACACCCACCCACACACCCATAAACATAAACATGTACACGCACACATGCACACAATTCAAGAATTTCTCAGAATTATGAACAGGCAAGATGGGGGTGGGGTTGTATAAAATGTATTTTACATGTGAAATCTATGAACTAATCATGTTTTGGTACTTGTTGTCTAGCAGATACCAGTGAGAATTGAGTGTGCATAATGCAATTCAGTGAGACGGTTAGAATCATATATGCCTTTCAGCGTGACTTATTTTTGTGGAAAACATGTGCTTGACTGGGCGGCGGTCATATTTTGTACCGCTCTGCGGTACACCTAGTTACTATATATTTTTAAGGTGCTTTTGATCATCTTAGGGTGGCTTCAGCTCCCCCAAAATAGGTCTAACGACGTCCTTGTGTGAAATGATGGTTAGGTGGTGGGGAAAGCTGTCTGTGGTGGAGTTCTCACTCTTGAAAACCTGGGAAAGTCTGATGTAACGTAAATTCTTTGTGACTTTGGCATATAGGCCTAATGAGACATATCTCATATACAATATCATACAATATAATATCATACATTGTGTCAGCCTTTTCTGCTTGTCATTCTACTTATGACATCGCTGACATCGGAACCCTATAAAAATCCGTTATTTAATTGGTCAGGAACTCTATTGCATACGAAATTTCACATCAAACGAGACAGTTTCGAATGTTTTTTTTTTTATTATTGCATTTTTTTTTTCCATTTTCATTTTGTCCTCAGTGAGTACAGACTAATTAGAATAACTGTGTTTATTAACCTGCTTAATTTTGTGTGAATTTCATCCAAAAAATTGGACTTGGTGTGGACAGTCCTTAACCCTTTAGCCGCCAGGGTTTAAAAAATATAAATTGGATTTTTACATCAAAATTTCAAAAGGCCATGGCTTGCAAATGGTCAGAGATAAAATCCTACTGTAAATGTGAAAATCATTGAGTATGACCAGAAGTTTATGAAGGGGGTAAATTTACTCATCTAATTTGCATATTATGACGTCACTGGATGGCAACCACCGTGAATTATGCACATTTCAGTAAATACTAGATGTTGAACATATTTGAGCAGTTTTACTTTCTTTTTTTGTGATTTCACCGACATAACAAATGAACAGGAACACAGTCACATGTAAACCAACAATAGTAAACTATTACTATAATCACAAACCCTATGCTACTATACAATAAAGTAGCCTGGTCAAATCAGTTCCATATCGCGGGTGACTTTGATGTTTTTTAGAGCCCTATTTTTACAACCCCCGCTGTCTATACCACATCCATTACGGACACTATCATCACTGGCACCTCCAGCTATGTTGGGCAGAGGGTCGAAATAAGCATAGTATGCTTAGTGAACACTGTCGAAAAAGACGCACCTCCATTCACAGACGCTCCGTGACTATCAGTCAATAGATGATCGATCATATTCTCCAAAAGGCAGATATTCTCCTTCAGAATCAGAATAGGTGAATAATAGACCCAAGACATCATCACACGTGAATTCTTTTTCCAACATTTGGTGTATTTCTGCTTCAATTTGTGCAAAACTAAGGCCCGCATCGCTTCCGCGTTAAGGAGGAAATGCACGTCTTCTTCGTGTGTTTCTCGCGTGTTTTCGCGAGCTTCCTGAAAACTTTGAAAAAAAAGGTTGAGCTTGAATCAAAGTTCTGGGTGTCTGCCATCTAGTGGTCAAGAGTACAAATGAGATTCTACACTGTACTCGCGTCTATCGTCTGTTTTATTCAGTAATGACGCTTGTCGCAATATTGCGACATGGGCGGTTAGAGGGTTAAGACACATAAAACACCAACCAAACCATAATGTGCCACACTAGTCCTAATAATAACCCTTTACAAAGACATGTCTAACACCAACCTTAATGTCTGCAGTTTGCAGTTAGGACTAGACAGTCCCTTAGAGAGAAGCTGAACTCCAGAATCCCCCAGGTCATTGTGACTTAGGTCCAGCTCTGTCAGGGAGTTTGGTGACTGTAGAACAGCAGCCACAATTCCACAGGACTTCTCTGAGAGTTTGCATTCAGCAAGTCTGCATAACAACAAAAAATAAAAGACAAAGTATTGCAGAGATGGATAAATCTAAGGGATACAATGTGCCCCGATAAATCAACACAATCAAGTGATCTTTCGCAGATCATTCTCATGCCAAATCACACACATACATAAACACACACACACACACATACACACACACATACACATGCAGTGAGACCCGACAAGACTTCCAATGTACATGTACTTGTACCTGGGCAAAATGGTAAAGATGAACAGAACTGAAGTGTTTACACACATAATGTTGTAAGAGGACAATTGTAAGATGGAATTTTCCACTTCATAACATTGAAATACATTAAGTGTACACCATCTTGCATTTTTAAAACAGTAAAGATACTTGTTTTTAATTAAACAAAGTGTTATAAAATGGGTATTACACATCAATACAGCTTAAAAGAAAGGAGTCACTCACTAAGACCTATTCACAAACAATCCTAAGCCGCTTTGTGTGGCATTTCACGTCACGTTGCGATTTTACTCTCAATCACGAGGGGATAATTGTGCATTGTACAGTACGCCTAAAAACTTTTACCTAGGAGTTTTCTCTTAAAAGTTATTCACAAAGGCTTTCAGACTTACTCGTACTAAGGAAAAGTCTTAACTCTAGCTCTGTTGCTATGGTTGACATCATTACTCATGCACGAGCTTGATTGAAGTGACCATCTTGATTGGCTGATGATTATAACGTGGGAATGATGGTAAGAACCTCCCCTATGATGATGAGTGACAGGTGACAGGTCTTTGCTGGTGAGAATGCGTGCACTACACAAGTGCTGTGAAGGATGCACGATGATTAATAAATGGCCTAAATTAATAAAGTGTAAGACAAAGCAAATAGCCTAGTAGCATAATGAAATACAGTAGGCCTATCTTTGCAGTTTGAAGCAGTATCTTTGCAACAGGTTTTAAAGGAATCTTTAAGAAGACACATAGGCCTACATTGGCAAAGAGGAGAAACAATTTGATTCACAATAAAACGTTAAAATGTAAAACATTTAGTTTACATGCAATGAATGGTTTCGGTTGTTGGTGACATTATTGCATCCCTTAATTACAATGCACAATTATTCCCTCGCGATTGACAGCTCCTGGAACCGCATGTTTATTTCAAAACATCGGCATCGTGACGTGAAATGCCACAAAAAGTGTCCTAGGATTGTTTGAAAGATAGGAGTCCTCTCGACTTTTTTTAAGCTGTCCCAGACTTAGGTGCTACTTTTAGGGCTCAAATGCTTTGTGAGTTACTTAAAGGAGTCCTAAAGTTACGAGTGACACACCCATTATTTTTAGGAGTTTCTCCTAAATTCGGCAGTTAGGAGCTACTTTTAGCTTTAAAATTCTTTGCGAATACGGGCCCTGGAAAAGATCCCATTGACGCCTGTCAAAAAACAGGTTAGTCTGGGTTCACCCCAGCTAGTAGTAGACTAGTGACTTAACATTATATTTAGTCGCTATAGTTAGCACAGTCTCTCCATCAGGACTCACCGTGCCTTTCTGCAGTACCTCACAGCTGGGATCAGTCTCCTGCGTCCCTCATCTGATGTGTTGTATTTCTTCAGGTCAAACTCTTCCAGCACATCCTCAGACATCAGAAGCATGTGGGCCAGTGCTGAACAGTGGGCAGGAGACAACTTCTGTTTGATGCTCTTTGGTGATGACAAGTATGTCTGAATTTCTTTGTGCATGGAATCATCCTTCATTTCAAATAAGCAGTGGAAAAGATTGATGCATCGTTCAGGAGAGAGACCTTCTCTGTTGAGCTTCTTCATGTACTGACATGTTTGCTTGATGCTATTTGAGCTGTTGTGTGTGCGGCTCAGTAGACCTTGCAGAAGTCTGTGATTGCTCTCCAGAGAAATGCCCATAAGGAAGCGAAGGAAGAGATCCAGGTGTCCGTTCTGGCTTTCCAAAGCCTTATCAACTGCACTCTTAAGTAAAACATGTAAGTTGTCTTTTAATCCTAGTGCTGATTTAAGAGAAGATAAAAATGATGGTTCATCATGAAGTTCATCTCTCTGCTCATCACTGATGAGGGATTTCAGAGCTTCAGGGTTCTTAGCCAAATACGAGTGAAACACAAACACAGCTGCCAGAAACTCCTGGACACTAAGATGCACAAAGCAGTAGACCTTCTTCTGTTGAGATTCCACAGATTCTGTCTTGAAGATCTCAGTGCACATGCCAGAATACACTGATGCTTCACTGACATCAATGCCACACTCTCTCAGGTCTTCCTCATAAAACATGAGGTTGCCATTCTCTAGATTCTTGAAAGCCAGTTCTGCCAGCTTCAGTACAATGTTTCTCTGAGATTCCAGAAGTTTTTTTGTATCTGTTTCAGGTCCACTCTGATACTTCTGATCCTTTCTTGTGGTCTGGATGAGCAAGAAGTGTATGAACATTTCAGTCAGCGTTTTGGGAATGTCTTTGATGTTTTTCCTTTCCAGCATCTGCTGAAGTACAGTAGCTGCAATCCAACAGAAGACTGGAATGTGGCACATAATATGGAGACTCCTGTATGCCGTAATGTGTGAGATGATTCTGTTGGCCTGACTCACATCATTGATTTTCTTTCTGAAGTATTCTTCCTTCTGTGAGTCATTGAATCCTCGTACTTCTGTTACCTGGTCGATGTATTGAGCAGGAATCTGACTGGCTGCTGCTGGTCGTGAGGTTATCCAGATGAGTGCAGAGGGAAGCAGAGTTCCCTGAATGAGGCTCGTCATCAGAACATCCACTGATGATGTTTGTTTCACATCAGACAACTTACTGTTCTGTTCCAGATCCAGAGTCAACCGACTCTCATCCAAACCATCAAAGATGAACACAACCTGACAGTCTTTGTATCCTTCACCATCATTCAGCTCCGTCAGCTCAGGGTGGAAGTCAAGCAGGAGCCTGTGAAGACTGTACTGATCACCCTTGACTAAATTCAGCTCACGGAAAGAAAGGGGGAGCATAAAATCTACATCCTTATTGGCTACCCCATCTGTCCAATCAAGAATGAACTTTTGCACTGAGACTGTTTTTCCAATTCCAGCAACACCTTTGGTCATCACAGTTCTGATGTGCTTCTCCTGTCCAGGTAAGGGCTTGAAGATGTCATTGCAGTTGATTGGTGTGTCTTCTGTGGATTGAGATCTGGATGCTGACTCTACCTGCCAGACCTCATGCTCCTTATTCACCCCTTCACTCTCTCCCTCTGTGATGTAGAGCTCTGTGTAGATCTTATTGAGGAGAATCTCAGCTCCTGGTTTGATGATGCCTTCAGATATGTTCTCAAACCTCCTCTTCAGACTGACTTTGTGATTCTTTATAACTCTCCTCAGGTCCTCATCTGTTTACAAATGACAGCATTTGAAAATTACAATTGTTCAGTTTGATAACATTACTTTACTTCTCAGAAAACTATTAAATCAATACAAAGTTTAAAATGCACTGTTCAATCCCGGCACTGTTTACTTTTGCACTACCACTATTGCACAAACTCGACCATAGCCTATTAACATGGTAAATGCATTACATCAGTGGTTCTCAAATGGGGGTACGCGTACCCCTGGGGGTACGTGAAGACATTCCAGGGGGTACGTGAGATTTTATAATACACATATATTTAAAAAGTAGAATCCATGCAAAAATACTTTAAAAAGAATAATAAATATTTCAGGAAAATATAAGTTCATAAAATGAATTTTATATTTCAGTAGGCTACTGAAATATAACATTGCTCTGTTTTAAGTCTTTTTTTCTCAACTAAAAATGCTTTGCGCTGGTTAGGGGGTACTTGGCTGAAAAAATATTTCACAGGGGGTACATCACTGAAAAAAGGTTGAGAACCACTGCATTACATGGTCAGTCCATACCAGACCTTTGTAATCACTTCAATCGCTCTTTAATTTTTACATTTCTGTGAGTGATTTTTATGTATGTGAGATATACTGTATGTGTGTATGTATGTTTGTTGTGTTATGGTTGTATAAGCTACTGGATGTCTAAAATTTAACCCCAAAATGAATAAAGTATTGATCTCTCTAAAAAGCCAAAATGTCCCAAATGTATACTCACCTAGTTCCCTCTTTCTGCCTGGTGTATGTTCAGTGTGCAGGTGTCTTCTGCTGTTGATCAGGCCTGTGTGTTCACCCTGTGTGCTCATATCTGTGTGTTCATCCAGAGGAGGCTGTAGAGGAGGTTGGGTTCTGCATGTCTTGCCACACTGGGGACAGGCTTGGTCTCCTGGTAGTCCAGGCTGCTCCCAGTCGCTGCTGATGCACTGCCTGCAGAAACTGTGCCCACAGGTGGTGATGACTGGGTCCCTCAGTACCTGCTCACACACTCCACACCTGGACTGATTCTGGGTCAGATCAGCACTTAATCTGCAAAAACATCAGACAAACAATACTTGGACTAATTGCTCCTCAGACAATCTACTGATTAAAATGTGTAATATGCATTATTCTATTCTATTCTGAAAACAGATTCAAGTACAGATTCACAGATTTAAAGGATCCATTCCACAAAAGACAGACATACCAGACCTACTACTACTGCTAATATTGAATAATAAAGAAATTAGAACTGGAATTTGTTGAAATGTCATTATACTAATTTGTACACTTTACTAATTTGTACATCATTTACACAGAATCTAATAATTTGAATGCATTGCAAGACTCACTGTCCACTACAATCTATAATATACAGTATAATCACAACCGACCAACACTATGCCCATATTTTAAACCATTACAATTGTACTTCCACTAGGTGGTTTTTAGCCAATCGTTTGCATTTCTAAAGCAGGGGCGGAGTGGCAATCGGGACGGTCGGGAGTTTTCCTGGTCGGCCGGCCCATAGAGCTTTTAACGCAGCCGTGAGTCGTACATCAGAAATGCATATAGAATTTTCCGCAAAAATCTCCGAGACTTACACTTCAGAGTTCTAAGAAGTGCAACCAAAATGTATACCACTCGCTCACTGTCTACATGTCATTCATGGTTACCCTGCACACTCATCGCTCCCATGCTGATTTTTGTGAAGGCTAGCCTTAATTTTTTATCTTAATTCATTTTTGTCTTATTCAGGCTTTACAGAACTTTCATGGTCACAAATAAAAAAAATGGCATGACCCTACAAGCAATCAAGTTCGAGGAAAACTCTTGGGAAAACTACAGGATTTTTGACAGTGGATGGATTTGCGTGGTTGCTTGCTGTTTTACACATGGATGGAAGGCAGAGAGAAAGGTTAGGAGCTAAAGCATTGACGTTATTGCTAGGCAGAAACTAGCACAAGCTAGTCTTATGTTGATATGTAGCCTATAGCCTAGCCTATGACTAATTAATGGGCCACTCAGGCTGATAAATGGTTTGTGGAACTCGTTGGAACTGTGTATATGTAAGCCTATAGGCCTACTTTAATCTACCTATTCAAAGTGCCTGTTTTTTAATTATTTAATTACCTGTGTTATTAGGTTGACATTGTCTGTAGGCTAGGCCTTTTTTAAATTTATACAGGCAACTATTGGAGTGCCATGATACCCAAATATGTCCTTGCATGATGCTTGAAATTTCCATCCACCCACAAAGCTGTTTTTATACTGCACTTAAATATCTAGTTCCTTCCACATTTATTGAAAGTGCCTGGTTTGTGGTTGATAGGCTTGTTGTATTGTATTAGCACTACAGTTCCTTTCTCCAAATGTAGCCTATACGTAGCCTATTAGTATTTTAAATTGGCATATATTTTGTTTGTGCTATTGATGTGTGTGCGTGTTAGGGGGGGTGGGGGGGGGGGGGGCAGTGCAGTCAGAATTTTCCCGGTGGATTTTAGTGCCCCACTCCGCCCCTGTTCTAAAGAATGCCTTTCGCAGTCAATTTACATCTGTGTGTGGACTTGTTGCTCACTATTGTCTTGGCTGGCTATGGCCGTGAGTTCCCGGCCCCCTGCCAAGCAACTTCTGTGGTCTCATCTCGCTCCTCCATACAGTGGAAACTTGATGGTCATTTCTGAAAACCTCTGTAAATGTACGCTGTGAATGTAACATATCCGTGTTTGGTCTTAAATTTAATGTATCTGTGCATAGTTGTAGACTAAGAACTACACTATAGTCTATAGGGATGAGATTTACCTACTGTAGGCCACACCCACTGCTCTCAGATAACAGAGGCCCTGTGATTCGGGGGTGGCCTACAGGTGAATGATAAGAGGAGTTGCTTCTCGTTTTTGCTCTTCTCTGTTGCTACGGGGGGCAAGTGGACTCCTCTCTTCTCTCCTTGTGCTGACCCCCAGCGTCTCTCACACACACACACACACACACACACACACACACACACACACACACACACACACACACACACGTGTATTCCTACAAGCATATCCCATTGCTTTCCCTGTGAGTGAGTGAGAGAGAGAGAGTGTGTAAAATTTCATGTGACTGACATGTCAACAGACTGATGACTACTCACATTAGACCTGATGGAACTGGTTCACTGCTGAAGGTGGGCATATCCAACATGGACCGATCACTCTTCATGGACACACAGCTGGGCACTGGAGATGGAGGTCTGTGTCTCTGTGGGCTGGTTACATAAAGAGACACAAGAAACGGATTACAGTTATTTTCAATCGCTAAATGATGTTTTATAAACAAAGTTCGGGTGGAGCCTTCGGGATGATTGACAGCAATTAACTCACCCACTGCCGCCGCAGGGTAGGCCTATTTAAGCCGACCTCCTTTTCCATACGTCACACGCTCCGACGTTCGCGAAATCATTCAGTCTGCGTATTGTTCGGATTGACAAGACAGCTCTCATGGAACTGGAAATCCACCCAGCGCCAGCAAGGCGTTGACCCTACCCACTGGACAGTGGCTCGCATCCGCAGCACTCTCCATTCCCGCGGCATCGCGTTCCGTATGTCGGATAGGAAGTTCCATCTCTTCCGCCTTCTAACGCAGTCGGATAACCCGGTCTTTTCGCCCTCCCGCTCCCTCACTTTGTTTTCCTCCCCAGACCAGGAAGCAAGCTGCTCCTTCTGGCATCCCGACGCGGTTCCTTCCGCCGGCCATTCAGCCGGACGAAGCACACACCACCAGCCACCTCGCGAACCGGGCACGCCGACAGCACTTTCCGGCACCACACGCTTCAGAGCGTATCATTCCGCTGCTTCAGCCACAGCCACTGCCACGTCAGCGGCTCAGGCCCATTCCCGCCGCATCTCCGTCGTATTTCCGGGTCCAACCCCACTTCTCCAGACGGCCCCGGTAGCGACAGCGTCGCTACTCCCCCCCACTCCTTCTTTCCCTCCCCCATCCACCTCCCCTAGCCAGGACTCGGTCCAGGCCTGCCCCACCTCCAGTCGTTCCGACGACTGCTCCCTCCCTCCCTCCCCCCCTCTCCCCCCTTCCCTTTCCATTCCGGGAGCCACGTCTGTACAGCACGCCTCAACTCACGAAGCGTCAGCTCGAAGAGTCACCTCACTAGCTCCCCATCTCTCTTATGAGTTAGCGAGCACCTGGTCTCAGTCGGCGCCGATAGCGACAGCGTCGCTACTCCCCCCTAACCCTCTTTCCTTCCCCGTCCCACTTCCCGCGACCCTGTCCCAGGTTGCTCCCCTTCCGGTCGCATTAGCGACCGCTCCCTCCCTCCCCCCTTTTCTCCCTTCCCATCTCTTCCCCGGCTCCGCGCTAGACCAGCCCGCAGCAGCGGGTCATCAGCACTCAGCGAGTGCTTCGGACCACGACGTCCCGTTCCGGCAGCAAAACTATTCTTTAGCCACAGCACAGGCCCTGCCACCGCCTCCTCACGCTGCAGCATTCGAACCACCACCCGTCACAGCGTCCACCAGGAACCTCATCTTGTCAGGTGCAGACGTAGACCTTTCTACCATTCTTCCCTCCCTTCCTATTCCCTCTCATAACCGGGATCTAGTTTGCGGCGAACTGGTTTTTCTCTAAAAAATTCTGGCCCAGCATCAAAAACCCTGTCATTTCCCGAGTTCACCGTAGCTTTTACCAACTACACAGAAGTCGTCTGTTTCGTGTTCTCCAGTCGACGCAAATGACTAAGCTAAATGACTACCTGGCCATCATCGCCGGCCTAGCCGTATCCTACGGTGGAGCTCATTTTCATACGTAGGCTACCACCGGCTGTTTTCAGCAAAATGCGCTGCCAGAGTCGGCCTCTGGAACTAAAACCACTACTGGGGCGCGCTCGATATGGAGCTCCATAACCGCGTTTTCCTAGGACTTAAGCCATCTTGTCCCCTCTGCAATAGCCCCAGTCACGGCGCGGTCGAGTGTCCACTAGTCAACTCATTCCCCAGGGCCGCCCTTTCATCTCGCATCTCCTAAACTGCGCTCAGCAACCCCATCTCTCGAAGACGTCGTATCTCTAGATGCCCAGTGTCTGGCCGATATCAAACTCTGGAGGATGTTTTAGACGAATGGAATGGTCTGTGCACGTTCTACGACGACTGCCAATCATCTCCAGAAGAGCTCCAGTTGTACACCGACGCAGCCCCCTCAACAGGCTTCGGAGGCTTTTTCAAAGGGCGCTGGTTTGCATCCCCGTGGCCACTAGAGTTCAGAGAGCTAACAACTGGAAACGAATCGTCAGCCGTGTTCGAACTCTACCCCATAGCCATCACGGCCCTACCTGGGGGAATGAGTGGACCTCCAAGAGTGTGATAATCCACAGCGACAACGAAGCCGTAGTGCACGTCATTAATAACTCGAGCTCAAAATCGCCTGCGCTTTCCCCTCTTATTAGGCGTCTAATCTGGATAGCAGCCAGCTACCAGCTTATTATAAGAGCCGCGCACGTCCCCGGTTGCCACAATGGAATTGCTGACTCTCTCTCTCGTCTTAAATTCCAGAGATTCAGAAGCTCGGCTCCAGAGGCGGACCCGTACCCTACTCCACTCCCCAGCTTTTCGGAGACCATCTTCCCATAAACCACCCCCTCAGCTATCTTCAGCCCATCACGGCCGACCTAGCCCTTCAAGCACTCGCACCCAGGACCATGCAGTCCTACTGGACTGCTTGGTCGTGCTTCAAACAGTTCCACGCAAAGCACTCACTACCATTTCCCAGTTTCGATGCAGTCACCATATCATCATTTATCACCTACGCCCACACTTCACTCGGGATCAAAGTTTCTTCCATTAGAGTCTACCTAGCTGGCATTCATTTCTTCTACAAACGCCCCCACGGCTCCGAATGCCCCTTCTCCGACACCAGGATAGGCTTGTTAATTAAAGGTATCCGTAGGCAACATCCAGTCCCCCAAGACTCCCGCCTTCCCATTACCTCAAGCATTCTCGCCACCCGCCTCGCTACCCTTCGCAAAGGGTCATGTCACCGCATTCCGATTCCACCATCTCCGTTATGTTTCTACTGGCCTTTTTGGGCTGCTGAGATGTAGCGAGTTTACATGCCCTTCGTCTCTCTTCATTCCCGATGTCCACCCGTGCATCGCAGATCTAGAGCAGCTAGACCAAGACACCATTCGATTTACCATCAAACAGAGTAAAACCGATCAGTCCCGAAAAGGACACTCCATATCCATTTAACTCCGCCTCAGATCTTCAGCCTTTCCAATACCTATCTCACTACATCTCATATCGGTCAGCTCAAGCTTCGTCTACTAGCCCGCCCTTCGTGTCAGACGAAGGGCTACCCATCACTCGCCACAGATTCCAGACACTCTTAAAAACCATTCTAGTCAAATCTGGTTTTCCCGCGGATCGCTACTCCGCACACTCCTTCAGGATAGGAGCTGCCACAACAGCTGCGCTCAAACGGCTTATCGGAGCAACAAATTAAAATACTGGGCCGTTGGTCCTCGGATGCCTACCAGTCTTACATCCGCTCCAATCTAGCGGATTTACGACTCGCTCAGCAAGCACTTATGTAGTTGGTAGCGGCCTTTCTCTGTGATCTTTTGGGGTGCAAGCGGTCATCGCTCTATCGCGATGTCCGCTCCAGGCACTCCAGGACCACGGACAGCTACCTTGCCAAACACGCACTTCTCCCATACATTCTAGTCTAGCTGAAGCAATCATATAGAAGGGCGAACTAGTGAAATGATGTTTTATAAACAAAGTTCGGGTGGAGCCTTCGGGATGATTGACAGCAATCAACTCACCCACTGCCGCCGCAGGGTAGGCCTATTTAAGCCGACCTCCTTTTCCATACGTCACACGCTCCAACGTTCGCGAAATCATCCCCCCTCCTCCCCCTACTCCTCCATTTCACCAATTGCCCTGTTACTCATCCTCCTTACACAGGGGGGTGCAAGCGGTCATCGCTCTATCGCGATGTCCGCTCCAGGCACTCCAGGACCACGGACAGCTACCTTGCCAAACACGCACTTCTCCCATACATTCTAGTCTAGCTGAAGCAATCATATAGAAGGGCGAACTAGTGAACGACAGGTTAACGAATATGCTATAGAAAACACGACTACATGGTTAGTGCCAAGTTCTTCTTATCTGTTTTAGTCTAGCCTAAGTGAACGAGTATGGATATCTGGGATAAAGCGAACCTTCCTTCATCAATGAATTTTGACGAGACATAACGAGCTGTAATAATTTTGACGAGATGATTACGAACTGTAATCATAGGCTAACGTGATGAAAGCGCAATGTTCACGCCCGAATAACATTACCATAACTTGTAAACAATCTATTTCATGTTCGGTCAGTACTACTGGTAATATTTGTCATGGCATGTACACTGCAATTTGTTCAATAATTATTGCCCAGGTGTAGGATAGGCTACCAGAAATGCGCTAATTAAAGCCCACAGCATATAATACCACCAAAGCGTGTTGAGTCCTAATAATAGCGGCTTGTTACGTGGTAGCAAATCATGTTATCAAAGAAATAGACGTAATGTAGGAATGCACACAGATATATTGCAACAGGTAATGGTGTAGGCCTATCTCACGAAGACCTGAGTGGTTGGAACGTCGTACTTGTACACTGGGCGCAAAGAAGACTATCCTCACATTTTCCCCTTTGCAACTGTCAAAGAAATCCCATGAACACGGGATGCCTAGGGTAGCCTATACTGTACATCAGATGGCCTAAAGATTAGGCCCCTCTGCATAGCATTCAGTGATTTACATGCAGTAATTTCAACACTGACCTTGATCTAGCCTAGTTTGGCTATTTAAAGCTACTTTATTGCCAAAACACAACACAATGTAAATGAACTATAACAAACAATAAAGGACTTAATTACACAAAGTAGGCCTACTATTTTACCTACTATAAAAAATAATGATTATGTAGGAAGTTTAGAAGTTTAGAACCCAGAATTATGACGGAGTATTAGGGCCACACATGAAGAAAAAAAATATTTTTGCCATGGCGCGATTAAAATAAAGATGAAATATCATATCTACTTTAATCTCTACGTGGCGACTTTAACGTCGACATGCCGACATTAAACTCGAAATACAGTTTAAACATATACAGTTTAAGCTATGTAGCCTACACTAACACACAATATATGACATGAATAATAGGCCTACTTCAAATAGGTGTTATTTCAGATAGATTGATTGCAGATATTCAGATAGGCTACTGTAGATTGCGTCTTCTGTTAACTCATTGCCGTCATCGTAAAGCGCTGTATCTCGCGGTTATACCATGCACTATTATATAGCTAGAATAATACATGTTTCCAATGATATAATGTTTCTATAGTAGGCTACAAAATGTTATTTCACTCTGTTTTACGTGGGTAAGGCCACCGTACATCCAAATAACTGCCCTTCATGACCCACAGGCCGTCACTCTCCATAGGTTAACATGGCAAAACTCATTTTTCTAAAACTGCTTTTCCATGTCTCACCTGCAATACATATAGCAGGCTATAAACACAGATATATATCTAAGTATATAGGCCTATACTCTTTTGATCCCGTAAGGGAATATGTGTGCATTTACTTAGAATGGGGTTGCCTGGTCGGGAGGACAGCTTCATTCGTCCCTCCATAGACATTCAGCAATAGGCTGTTTTGCATCCATTACAAACAAACATGCAATGTGAAAGTCTGGGATTGGGGAGAGCACTTAGTATACCTAGTCTATAAGCATGAAGTTGAACCTTTAGATGAAAAACACTCTTTAATAATAGGCCTACAATAAATAAATAAACCGCTAATGACGTTTACTTTTGACCATCGCATTTATCGCCTGTAACTCCGTGATAACAGGAAAGTATTTGGCTGAGCAACGGAGGTTAATAGGCCTATGTTCTATGTTTTGTCCACATGATGTAGGCCTAGCCTATGTCTAATCATTGTTGCACTCGAAGAAAACTGCAATGTTTCATTCGTCCTCCCTTTCAATCGCCCCGAGCGGTCGTTCTCTCTCCAAACTAACTTTAAACTCAAAATGTTGATTTTAATGTTGACACGTCGAGATTAAAGTCGACATGATATTTCAACTTTATTCTCGAAATGTTGAGTTTAATGTCGACATGGCGAGTTTAATCTCGTCATGGCAAAAAAAAAAAAATTTCTTCACGTGTGGCCCTAATACTCCGTCGTACAAAATTGACCTGCACACTACAAAAGTGCACCGAATTCAACACAAATGACTCAATACACTTGGAGGAGGTATGAGTCCTTTCTTTTCCAGATATCTTTGGATTTCGCCGTAGTATCGTTTTAGTATCGAGCATTGTGATATTTATGGCAGGTATCGTATCGAAGCCATAATTTTGGTATTGTGACAGCACTAATGGTAACACATCATAATAGGCTAATATCAAGTTGATTTGCTCACTTGCATCTCACAAGTTTGTGTTGCTAACCTACCTAGGCTGTGGGATTTTGGTCATTTAGGCCTATTTGGGTTCAATGTAATTTAGAAATAGGCTTAGCAACCATGGCAAACTTTTACATCTGAAGAGAGATCCTTGCTAACTATCCCGCTAGCTCAGGTTACGTTTGACAATTATTGCTTGCTAAAATCATTAATGAACATTGCAAGACACTTATCTCTTCTATGATCCCAGAAAGATTTTCTTCGACTTGTACATTTTTTGAACATTTATTTTATCTAATGACATACAAAAACATAATTAACTGCATCCACATATCCTATGCGCTATGTGCAACTTTTATTCACTAGACTAAAACCGTGAGGCAAGGTCAATTACTCTCACTTATCTCTTAAAGTGACAGGCACTCAATTACACCTACATATCACCAATGTGCACTCAATTAGACCTACACACCACATTAAAGATATGCCTAAGTGTAATAGTTTAAAAATAGTTATAGTTTTAGAATAGTTTTCAAATTGCTAAATATATTTACTAGTAATTATGCAGAATATATGAAATATGACATAAGCCATCATTTTCCATGTGTGTTTGTGTGGAGAGAGTCAAGCAGAATCTGGGATGGCCACTGGTGTGAATGATCACACTACAGTATATTCAATATTACTGATGATGATGTCAAGGTGGTGGGGCCCCCAAATCAAATTTTTTTAAAAAAGTATCGGAGAAGTATCGAAATCGCAATTCTTGACTTGGTATCGGTATCGAAACATTAATTTTGGTATCGTGACAACACTATTCTCCATTTTAGAATTAATCTCTCTCTCTCACACACACACACTCACCACACACACACAAACACACACACGCACATGTGTGCGTGAGAGAGAGAGAGAGAGAGAGAGAGAGAGTTTAATTTGTGTGTGTGTGTTTGTAGAACTGCATGTGACTGACATGTCTACAGACTTATAACTACTCACATTAGACCTGATGGAACTGGTTCACTGCTGAAGTGGGGCATATCATCCATGGACCGATCACTCTTCATGGACACACAGCTGGGCACTGGAGATGGAGGTCTGTGTGTCTGTGGGCTGGTTACATAAAGAGACACGAGAAACTGAATAACAACTCATTCCTCTGTGGAGTGATTGCATTTATTCACACTTACAGTAATATTACAACAATGCATGCTCCTTTTTTGAATTAATATCTCTCTCTCTCACACACACACACACACACACACACACACATGAGAGAGAGAGAGAGAGAGAGAGTTTAATTTGTGTGTGTGTTTGTTTGTAGAACTGCATGCGACTGAATGTCTACAGACTGATAACTACTCACTTTAGACCTGATGGAACTGCTTCACTGCTGAAGTGGGGCATACCCTTGGGGATCAATAAAGTATCTATCTATCTATCTATCTATCAACCACCCATGGACCGATCACTCTTCATGGACAGAGCTGGGCACTAGAGATGGAGGTCTGTGTGTCTGTGGTCTAGTTACATAAAGAGATAAGAAACTAAACTACACTCTATAAGTTAACCTTTAACTTGCACAAGTTCACAATGGTGTAGGCAACGTGCAGAACCCCTAAATCAGACTTAAGGCTGCAGAAGTGTTACTGCAAGGAGATCATTATTCCCAGGGATTAGCCATATTAATCCATAATGAGAATACTCTCATGCCCAGGCTATTTCCCTATAGATGATACGTGTAGATGCTACCTATAGATTATTATGACCGCCGCACAGCGAAGCTTTTTTTTTTTCTCTTTTTTTTCCCGCATGTCCAAATTTCCGTCAAGGATTCCCGGGACACTGGAACACCGGGGTACACGAAACTTGGTGGGCATGGAACCATCGTTTTTCGTTTTGATCTGTAGCCCCCACGCTGGACTGGACCCCCCTAAAGGAGGGTAGGGCAGACACAGTTTTCTGTGAATATCTCCAGAACCGTAGGGTTTAGGAGGACCAATTTTTTCCGTATGTTTGCCTCCAGGGGTCATGTAAACCCATTCCATATGCACACATGTGCATAAACAGATACACGCACACACATACATTAATTCACAGTAATCATACGTATGACACGTACTCACACAGTAGACATATGTACACATGAATGCACATGCACAAACAGGCACATACGCAGGCACACACACAAGCACGCACACACACACACACACACACACACACACATGCACACAATTCAAGAATTTCTCAGAATTATGAACAGGCAAGATGGGGGTGGGGTTGTATAAAATGAATTTTACATGTGAAATCTATGAACTAATCATGTTTTGGTACCAGTAAGAATTGAGTGTGGATCATGCAATTTAGTGAGACATATAGAGACAATCATATAGGCCTTTCAGCGTGATTTCTTTTTGTGGAAAAAATGTGCTGGACTGGGCAGCGGTCATATTTTGTACCGCTCTGCGGTACATCTAGTTAGTCTAATAATGGTAACTATAGATGGGACCTATGGTATTATCAGTCTAATGTCCACTATTGCTACTGAATTCTGTTTTTACTGCTGCTCTTTTACTGTATCTGTTGATCAACTTACCCTCCATCAGAGTGTGTGGGGACAGGTATGATGTGTACTGTATCTGTGGATTCACTTACCCTCCATCAGAGAGTGTTGGTTTGCTGCTTGGTTGCACACAGCTGTGTGCTGCAGACTCTGGTCTGAGTGTCTCACTGTGACCTGCAGCCTCCTCTCTCTCCTGAGAGACACTCATCCTAGCAGTTGAGAATTTCTCTGGGAATGTACATGAGACAAATGGAGCTTTAAGTGTTGTTTCATGTGTCACCGCATACTATAGATTATAGCTGTAGCTAAACATAAACCGCTATCTTTGTTTTCAATATTCTGACAAGAAGAAGACACCGAACAAACAGAAGATGATGAAAGAAGTGTGGTGGATTTCTATGATTTAAAGGATGCATGTATGTTTTTTTATAAACTTTGATATTACTGCAATGATTATGAGACTTCAAGGCCTGTACACATCTTAAGCAGACCAGGCCAGGTGTCAAAGAGTGGGGTGAATGAGTGCACAGTGACACTGGGCCTAGACGGTCAAGAGTGAGAGGATGAGGTAATGGTAACTGGAAAAAAACAGAATCAGACAGTTTTGCATATAATTTTTATGCATGATATGACAAGGGGTCCCACCAATATCCGTAACCTTGGTGGATGCTGATAGGCCAACAGGTGTCTTTCGAGGGAGGCGAGAAGGCCCAACTTCAAGGCTAAGGAGTATAAAAGATAGGCCGCAGCCATTTTGATTTCAGATCTCATCGGGGGGCGCCAGCTGATGACATCTCACCTCACCCTATTGCTTGACACCTGGTCTGAACATTGTTTAGACTGGATTATCACTGCAATACGGTGAATAAAGATTCAGCAGTCTTCAGAGATCTCCTGTCTGTTCTGTCTCCTTCGGACGCCTTGTCCCAGAGTGCTAATTAGTAATAGTCAAGTGATAAATTGTTAGTGGATTCGAAAGTGGACTAGTTTTTCCACGACAGAAGCTCAACAAACATGCAGCTGTAACTAAACAAGAATCAGAACTGTAGTATTTTTACAGGAAGAAAGAACAAATGTCTTGAATCTTGAATAGAAATGTTAAGGTGTAGGCCTATAGGCTAAAGTAAATTCCTCAGTACAGATTAAGGTCTTTGGCCATTGTAGTCTAGTTTGCTTTATGACAGTTGGGTCTGGATTAAGCGCACGCTCATCCCAGGCCAGGCCCAGAGGTCAAGGGTAGGGACCCTAAAACCATAGACATTAGAAAGCTAGATACCGCATTGGGCTCCAGAACGTACGTAAATAGCGTCGCCATCTTGGTGGGGGCAGCAATCACTGGAGGCCAGTGGAGGAGCATGTGACTCTGATTGGAAATCAGACAGGTGTCTGTGATTGGCTGCAAGTGTTGCCCATAGACAATAAAGGTGTTGCCCCCACCAATATGGCGGCCGTGTTTACGATGCCACCTGATGGAACAACAGACAATGTATCTAGCTTTCTAATATCTATGCCTAAAACCATGTAGGCTAAGCCCCATTGTCTGCTCCAGGGTTGACCCTCACATCCAGATTTACAATACACACATCCAGATTTTTTTTTTACTTCAACCATCTCTTTTATTTTAATACAGATCATTGTCCACACACCTGCATGATGCCTCCTATGTGTCTGCCACTAACGTGACAAGAGCCCTATGCTTTGACACTTTTCACGTTTCCTGGGCTAGGATTAGGGTTAGGGTTAGGGTTAATATACCTATTTGGGCCAATCTAGCAACTCTATGTTGTCTTGCGAGCTGGAAAAATTAAACTTCGATAGGGCCAATCACATTGTGTATACAGGGATGGATTACTGCACGGAGCCTTTGCATGGAATCTTTGTCTCAATATCAACAAATCAGGATGTAGGCTATGAATCTGATTGAGTTTAGTATTGGCCATCCCCAAAATGCACCAGAATACAGGAAATCACATCACACAAATTAAACATGTTCTGTGGGAGGACCCCCACACTGAGCACAGTGAAGGGTGAGTCCCCAGACCCAACATTTTAATGTGGGTCTGGCTCGTCAGGCTAAATTACAATATGGGGTCTTGACCATTTTACATAGTTGCAGTCTCAGAGTTTGCCACTAGAGGTGACCTCCTGACTCTTCTCTTCACAAACTTGCCTTTGCAGTTTCCCTGATTGCCACTAGAGGCAATCTTCAACACAGATGCTTTCAGACAATACAACACTCAAAGAATCTCCCATGGAAATGTATGGGGATAGATCGAAACACAAACATGTCATATATACATATTCTGCCCTTTCCGGGGCCAAAAGTTAGCCTAGGTTAGTTTACTGTAAGTTAGGTTAGTAATCCTAGGAAAGTTACATTGTGCCAGTCATGTAGGCCTATTGTGATCTCGCAGCTGGAGTGATGTTGGTGTCATGAAGCCTTGCGCATATGCGGTTCTGCCTGAAATAGATGCCTGATAAGTGCAATATGGCCGCCGAGTGGAAGGACTTTAGCCTGACGAGCCAGACCCACATTAAAATGTAGGGTCTGGACACTCACCGTTCGCAGTGCTCAGTCCGAGGGGCGGGATAATCAGTTGTCTTTCAAATTCCCTCTGCACGCAATAGGACAGCGGCAGCGCTATGAGTCCCATGCGTTTCCCACCAGCGGAGCTAGTTGGCTAGTTCAAACGTTTGCCAACTTAATAAAAGCTTAACTCGTGTCACACTGTTCGCCAGCAGCAACATCCATCTTATTTGTTTTCAAGTAGCAGGGAATTCAAGCCAAACCGTTGCAACTCTGCCATCAATCATTATGTTAAGCCCACCTAACGACTCTTTACACGATTTCATTGGCCTGATTAAGTTTCGATTTCTGGAGCTCACAAGCCAACGGAGAGTTGCTAGACTAGCCCTGGCAGCAAATGTAATTCGCTGCCGCTAGGGGTGCGTCTAGATTTCTAGGCTAATTCATAGCAGTAAATTAGCAAACTTTGCTTTTTAACAGAGTCAATGTTGAGCTAAAAGTTTGTTTTCTTATGTTTTTTATAGGTTCTTCATCTTCGAGATACTTGCATGTGGAATATTTATGAGTTTAAATGCTGTTTGTTCATGTTTATCAATAATAAAAAGCTTCCCTACGTGTGATAAATTCCTTCCCTTCAACTTTTAATAAAACATTTTATTTAATGCAGTAATCTCAATCAAAATAAAACAAGAACATAAACATAACTTAGATTCATTTATATTTGAATGAGCTTTTTCATATTTTATCCTTAACCTATAATAGTTATTTTGTACAACTGGGACTCCTGAAACAGATCATTTAACTAAAGATTTTGAGTGAAGACTACTAATGTAAGCTTAATTTGTCTACAGCATCCACATAAGGGTCTTTGTTGACACAAATCAACCTGTTTAGTTTTGTGCTATGTAAAATCTAGAATGGTTTAAGGCATTCGGTTTCCACACAATGTTCTAGTAATGTCAACTAATTCAGGTTACAGTGTGACTAGAACCAAGTGAAAGTGTAGTCTCATTATGCCAGTCTCCTCTTATTACAAACTGCTGAAAGGGCCACAAATAGGACTCTTAATTACAAACAGACTTCAAGACAAATGTACTGAACATCGTCTACAACTCATATGAGGGGGAGGAACTCACAGTCCTGCAGAGAACTGGATGGACTTGTTCAGTCAGGTGTGGTGATACTATCAAGAGCAAAACATCTCTCATACATGTTTAACTCATTCCTCACACAAATGACTGACAAATTACATCACACACACCATGGAAATATGCAAATAAACAAAAATCTAACTGGAATCTTCTGATCCAACCTCCCAGGTGAAAATCTAGGCTTGTCCCATTGATTTAAATACCGATAATTATTGATGTTGTCATGAATGTTTATCTCTGTCTAGAGTGTCTATGAAGAGAAAGTTATAAAGAAACTATCAAAACTACTTAACAGGTTGCATCATCCAGGCATATAATTCAAAACAATAGGTGGTAAAGTTGAACTCAGAGTTCCTTCTGTGACGTTCTAATAGAACTAACCACAATTTAGCTTTTCTATACTAGAACAGGATCAATGGTTGGAGATGCATGGGCACTGAGATGGCCATTCTGCTCTTACCTTAAACTGCTATTAATAGGGCCACAGATAGGACTCCATACAAACATTACATACACACGTTATGTACAGTCACCTCTAAAACTCAAGAGAAATGTAACAATCATTGCAAACAGCTCAGCTCGTAAATGAAGGAACTTACAGTGTTAAGTTTTATTCTCTTGTCATTTCCTTGAGTCTCAGACGCTCCCTGTAGACAACTGGCTGGACTTGTTCTGTCTCAGGAGGTTAAGGTGTGTTCATTCCATCAAGAGCAAAGCAACTCATCTTGTCATGAATGTTTAACTCTTTCCTTCTCATTCATTTATGTCTCTTGTAGTTATAGTCATACAGCATGTGCATTTTCTCCACTATAACTAATTATTGCGTTGCATGTAAATGCAATGGACTGTTATCGCTGTTCTTCTTGTTATTCTTCTACGTTATGTACAGTCACCTCTAAACCTCAAGAGAAATGTAACAATCATTGCAGACAATTCATATTTAATAAACAAAGTAACTTACAGTTTTGAGTTTTATTCTCTTGTCATTTCCTTGAGTCTCAGACGCTCCCTGTAGAGAACTGGCTGGACTTGTTCTTTCTCAGGAGTTTAAGGTGTGTTCATACTATCAAGAGCAAAGCAACTCATATTGTCATGAATGTTTAACTCTTTCCTCCCCATTCATTTCTCATTTATTAATTATTTAGTCTCTTTTACAGCCATTGGTCAATAAAGTATAAAGTACGGCCACAGTCCAGGAGGGAGGGAGGGGTTGTGCAAATGTGCTAATATAGCATGTAAACAGACTATGCAGAGCAGTCTATCTCTCCTCTTCCCTTTAGTGAAGCATTGAACAGTTCAATGGCCCTGGGGACAAATGACTTCCTCAGCCTTTCAGTTGTGCATGGCAGTGAGCGAAGTCTCCAGCTGATCAAGCTCTTTTGCTTTTTAATAGTGCTGTGGAGTGGATGACATTCACTGTCCAAGATGTTTATCAGTTTGCTCAGGGTCCTTTTATCTGATATTGAAGTGATGGACTCCAGTTCGGCTCCCACGACAGAGCCAGCTTAATTTACTAGCCTGTCTAGTCGCCCAGCATCCTTCTTCTTTGTGCTTCCTCCCCAGCATACCACAGCATAGATGAGGACGCTGGCAACAACAGACTGGTAAAACATCCTGAGGAGCTTACTGCAGACATTGAAGGAGCGCAGCCTCCTCAGGAAGTATAGCCTGCTCCGCCCTTTTTTGTAGAGTGCTTTAGTATTTGCTGACCAGTCCAGTTTATTGTCCAGTTGTAAGCCCAGATACTTGTAGGTTTTAACCACCTCCACATTGACCCCATCAATGGAGACTGGTAGCAGGGCGGGCTTAGACCTGCGGAAATCCACCACCATCTCCTTGGTCTTAGAAGTGTTGAGTTGGAGGTGGTTAAGTTTGCACCACTGCACAACGTTCTTCACCAGGCTTCTGTACTCATCCTCCAGCCCATCCCTGACACACCCCACAATTGCAGTATCATCCGAAAACTTCTGCATGTGGCATGACTCAGTATTGTAGCAGAAGTCAATTCTTTTTCCCTTCATGGTACAGCCATGTTTGCCACTAGAGGCACTCTCCAGCACTCTCTACACTGGCATGCCTTTGCAGTTTCCCTGTTTGCCACTAGGGGCATGCTTCAGCACTCTCTACACTGGCATGCCTTTGCAGTTTCCCTGTTTGCCACTAGGGGCACTCTTCAGCACTCTCTACACTGGCATCCCTTTGCAGTATACAGCTCTCCCCTAGAGGCACTCTCAATATACAAGGCTGCAGTAACAGAAGACAAACATAAGACATAATCAAGACAAACAGGCAAGGAAAATGCATGTATAGTAAAGGTAATACACATGAGCATTTCAATGTGCTTCACAAAAAACACAGGTTTTCAGTGCCCCCTGGTGGTCAGTGAAGGCATTGCTGGTGGTCTCTGACCAGGCATTTTAAATGTTTCAATGTCATGATTGACACATTATCACATTATTTTTTTAGGGCTTTTTTTCAGGGCTTGGATATGCCCGCCTCCCTGTTGTCCCTGTCAAAGTTGCCATGGTCGTAGAAAGTGAAGCGGGGAGCCATACGCAAGGTTATTTACATTACAAGAATGGGCGGGATATGTGTAGATAACTGCCATATTGCCTTCAACAACTGACCCCATGCATAACTATGTAGGATTCTTTGAGTGCTGTGTAGTGATGGCAAACTGAAGCTTTCTGAACCAGTCAAGCTTTCAATCCAATTGTATAAAAAAATGGTTCAGTACTTGAAGCTTCAGAACTCTATGAGGAAATCGGGTGGTGAGAGTTAGGATAGCATTGTGTCACACAGGGAAGTGCTTTGACAGTGGCAAGGACATACTTTGGGACAGTGAAAGTGCTTGTGGACAATAACCATGCTCGTGGACAGGTCAGTGATGGTGCTTATGGACAGGTCAGTGATGGTGCTCATGGACAGGTCAGTGATGGTGCTTGTGGACAATAACAGTGCTCGTGGACAGGTCAGTGATGGTGCTCATGGACAGGTCAGTGATGGTGGACAATAACAGTGTTCATGGACAGGTCAGTGATGGTGCTTATGGACAATAACAGTGCTCATGGACAGGTCAGTGATGGTGAACAATAACAGTGTTCATGGACAGGTCAGTGATGGTGCTTATGGACAATAACAGTGCTTGTGGACAGGTCAGTGATGGTGCTTATGGACAATAACAGTGCTCATGGACAGGTCAGTGATGGTGCTTATGGACAATAACAGTGCTTGTGGACAGGTCAGTGATGGTGGACAATAACAGTGCTCGTGGACAGGTCAGTGATGGTGCTTATGGACAATAACAGCGCTTGTGGACAGGTCAGTGATGGTGGACAATAACAGTGCTTGTGGACAGGTCAGTGATGGTGCTTATGGACAATAACAGTGCTTGTGGACAGGTCAGTGATGGTGGACAATAACAGTGCTCGTGGACAGGTCAGTGATGGTGCTTATGGACAATAACAGTGCTCATGGACAGGCCAGGGGGATATGATTGTGCTTGGTGATAAGTGTTTGTGGGAACAGAAATGAAATGTCATTTTTATTCAGTAATAGAATGTGTTCCACTGTGCCAGGGCTGAGTCTGTTTCTCTTCTTGCTGACCACTTCACCAGCTTTAGAAATAAAACCGCTCACATGGCACAGAGGAGGCTGGTGTGCACAGAATATTTGGGGCCAGCACATACAAATGAGGATAGACGTGCTTGTGCTGAGCCCAAAACTGGAGTGGGTCTTCTGAGCGTGGGATGTTTGGCTCACTCAAGTACTGCTGCACCTCTACAGTGGCATTTGCAGTGGCACTTTTCACCTTCCTGGTCTCCCAAACATGTGGCTTCAGCAAATCCCATAGGCCAGTTCCTGAATGGGGACAGAAAACAATGCGTTACAAAAATACAATATAAACATGGTCACAGGTTGAAGACTTGAGACAGGTCACTAGGCAAGGTATTGCAAAAATTGATAAGTCGGGGCTGCCAGGTAAGCTCAAGCTGTGGTGTTTGCAGTTTGGTTTGTTGCCTCGGCTAATGTGGCCATTGACAGTTTATGAAGTTCCTCTGTCAAAGGTAGAGAGGTTGGAAAAAATGATCAACTCCTTTGTCAGAAAATGGCTCGGAGTCCCACGCTACTTAAGCAGTGTAGCCTTGTATGGGAAGGGTATTGTAGAGTTGCCAATATCTAGTCTGACAGAGGAATTTAAGTGTGCTAAGGCTAGATTGGAATTGACTCTTACTCAGTCCAAGGACCTAGTGGTGAGGAAAGTTGCACCCACAGTTAATGCAGGGAGGAAGTGGAACCCAGAGCAGGCAGTTAAGCAAGCTCAATCAGCATTGAAGCATAGGGATATAATGGGCCATGTGCAGCACGGGCGGGAGGGTCTAGGGGTGGGTGCAAGTAAACCCTTGTGGAGTAAGGCTTCTGCAGGAGAAAAGAGGAAAATGGTAGTGGAGGAAATGCATAGACAGGAGGAGGCTGTAAGATGTACTAAGGCAGTGTCGCAGGCAAAACAAGGGCAGTGGGTGAACTGGGAAGGGGTGGAAAAAAGACGGATTAAATGGAAAGATCTATGGGGCATGGAAGCTGGTAAGATCAAATTTATGTTAGGTGCTACATATGATGTGCTCCCATCTCCCAAGAATTTAAGTCAATGGTTTGGTGAGGATGATAAATGCATACTTTGCTCGTGTGTGGGCAGTCTCCACCATATCCTATCAGGGTGCAAGGTAAGTCTCACCCAGGGGCGGTATACGTGGCGTCATAACCAGGTATTGAAATGTGTGGCAGCGGCAATAGAGGATAAAAGGAGAGAAGTCAATTCATTAGCAGCTAGTAAAGGGGTAAGGCAAATTAACGTTGTACGTCAGGGGGATAAACCTTGTTCTGCGAAGGCCAGGTGTAAAACCGGCCAGTTGAAAAATGGGGCGGGCTGGGAAATGAAGGTTGATCTTGGCCAGCAGATGGCGGTACCTCCACATATAGTGAGTACTAAGCTACGACCCGACGTAATTCTATGGTCGGATTCAGAGAAGATAGTTTACTTCATTGAACTCGCTGTTCCTTGGGAAGACAGAGTGGAAGTGGCCAATGAGCTGAAGAGAGCTAAATACACTGAAATAGCAGAGGAGGCAGCTAAGCGAGGTTGGAGTGCACGATTAAGGCCTTTTGAAATCGGTGCACGTGGGTTTGTGGCCAGATCTGCTATTGGCTTGCTGTCTGAATTGGGCATTTGTGGTCGAAGTCTAAGGCAGGTGGTTAGTAACATGTCTTTAGCAGCAGAACGGGCAAGCGAATGGTTGTGGGTAAGGAGAAATTACCCTTCCTGGGGCGCAAGCTAAGGTAAGCTAACTGGCTCATTTGACTTGGTTGCGGGTAAGGAGAAGTTACCCTTCCTGAGGCGCAAGCTAAGGTAAGCTAACTGTTTAACCTTTAACTTAACGAAACAGGTTTTTGGCAGCATGGGGCGTAAGCTAACTGGCTAATTTGTTTTGTGTTTGGGATGGGGCCTAAGCTAACGGGCTAAGCTAACTGGCTAATTAGTTTTGTGTTTGTGATGGGCTGTGCCTAGGTTGATGGTTGGTTGGCCAAGGTTTTTTATGGTTATGGTTTAGTCCACATCAACGGGACAGACCAACCTAGCCAACTTAGACCATGCCTAGGTTGGTTAAGGGTATTTGGGTAAGGGTATTTGGATGTTTGTTGTGGTAATATGGTGGCAGCATGGGGCGTAAGCTAACTGGCTAATTTGTTTTGTGTTTGGGATGGGGCCTAAGCTAACGGGCCAAGCTAACTGGCTAATTTGTTTTGTGTTTGTGATGGGCTGTGCCTAGGTTGATGGTTGGTTGGCCAAGGTTTTTTATGGTTATGGTTCAGTCCACATCAACGGGACGGACCAACCTAGCCAACCTTGACCATGCCTGGGCTGGTTAAGAGTATTTTGGGTATTGGATATTTCAATGTGGTAATATGGTGGCAGCATGGAGGGGAGTGTCTCCAGGACGCTGGTTTCACTGTTAAGCCTTCATGAGGTGTCGTGGGCCTAACTTAACGAAACATCGGTGAATGAGGGTGCCCACTTGATAACCCCAATGACATGCCGCATACTATATAGGCTACTGCTGTTGGATGGGCCATTTGTATTGTGCTTGTGACCATTTGTTGGCGGATTTGTGGGTAGTGTGCTTTTTAAAAATAAACTTGAGCAGGGGCTTCTGAATGTGTTTTTTACCTTGGATTTTGGCACAAGGGATTTTAACATCTAATCCTGTGTATTAATGTAATGGCAATATTGACCATAGATTCATAGCTGAGGATTCAGCAGGCTCTTGTGCTTCTGAGTCAGGTGGAGTGCTGTCTCTTAAAGGAGAAGAACATTCGGCCGTGAGCCTTCTCACAGCATTTTGGGAATTCCCTGAATTGCAAAACCCCATTGTTTTGAATCGTGGATCCAGGAGAGTGGCCAGGGAGTGTTGACTGGCTGTCTCGTAGTGACTCAACCTTTCAGTCATGAGCCGCGTGAGGTTGTTGCAGAGCTGCTTAGCCATCTCACCCTTCACCTCCCGCTGTGTGGAAGTTATGGCCTCAGCATTCGCACAAGGGGAACACTTGTGGAGCCAGAGACAGTGTTTTCTGCTGACAGCTCCACCGTTGCCTCTTTTAGGGGAGACAATGCTCCAAGGCATTCAGACATGCTCTGGTACTCAGCAGAGGTCAGAGCCGCCAAATGGGTGCACAGTGACACCACTGCAGCACCGACTGGTTCCCTCTGCTCGTGCAGCCTGGACATCATGTGGTAGGTGCTGTCCCAGCGTGTGTCCACTTCCTGCACAAGCTTGTGAGTGGGCATCCCCATCTGCTGCTGGATGCTGAGGAGCCGCTCTGCTCTCTGGCCACGGTGCTGGTCCTGAAATAGGCCGCAATCTTCCTGGCCTTGCCCCTGATTTCTTCAAGACCCGGTGTCTGGTCAATGGCTTTCTTCACAACCAGCTTTAAAGCATGGCTAATACAAATGCTGTGTCTGACTGGCAACACAGTCCCACATGCCATCATGTTTGCAGCACCATCAGTCACAAGGCATCTCACCTTTCCCAGAATCCCCCATTCCTCCATGACAGAAGTCTTTGTAGCAGCTATGTTGGCTGCCGTATGCCTCTCTGGGAACTTCCCCACAGATAATAAAATGGTGGACAATTTGGCATCACCATCAAATGAAATGACAAGTGATGGCAAGATAAGCATCCATATGGATTGATGTCAATAGGCTATTAGGCTATTTGTTTTATCTTACTCTTTATTCTTTTAGGCTATTTATTTATTTATTTATTTATTTATTTATTTATTTATTCATCAGCTTCTGTCCTCAGCACTACTTGTGTAGTGCACACATTCTCAGACCTGTCACTTATCATCATAGGGGAGGTTTTTGGAATCATTCCCACATTATAATCATCAGCCAATCAAGGTGGTTACTTCAATCAAGCTCGTGCATAAGTAATGACATCAACCATAGCAACAGAGTTCGTCTGTTATCTTAGGAGTTAACTTTTCCTTACTAAGAGTAGGTCTGATAGGCTTTGTGAATAACTTTAAAAGAGAAAACTCTTTTAATTGAAGATAAAATGCTTTGTGAATACGGCCCCTGGTGTAGTAATTTCCATTGATTACAGTGGAAGCTAATTGTTGCAGACACAACGTGAATGGAACGCTTAAGTTACGTGCCTGGTGTGGCCCACCTGTAAACATGAAAGCATCGGCACCGACAAATTGAAAAGAAAATCCATGAAGAATGAGGTGCCTGTTACTTATGGACATCAGGGGCTCAGTAAAGGACAATTCAGTGCAGAGTTCAACAAAGTGTACATACACACACACGCACGCACGCACACACGCGCACGCACACACACACACACACACACACATGCACACACACACGCACACACACACACACACTATAGAGGAATGGCCATACCATATGTGGCACTGCATGTTGAGCCACGTCTAAGCAATGGGTTTTGTACAACCAGATCCAGTTGTGTGTCTAAGTGTGTATGTGAGGGAGAGAGAATGTGTCTCCATTGAACAAACTCATTAAAGGGAACTCTCAGTCTGTTACTGCACTCCTGCATCTGAAGAAATGTTTACCCAGAGAAGAGAAGAGAAGAGAAGAGAAGAGAAGAGGAGAGGAGAGGAGAGGAGAGGAGAGGAGAGGAGAGGAGAGGAGAGGAGACATGATGACTGTATCCTATACATATATCTGGTGTGTAGATATTGTGCACAGGCAGATTTTCTGATGAAAACGTACCTTCTCCTTGATCTTCTTGCTCCTGTAGATCACTCTGATGTCCTTCTTGACCTCTGGGCCTGATCCACTTTTGGTAGCATTGTACAGTAAGCTGAGGGATTCCTGCAGGAAGACATTTTCCTTGATCATGACCTTTACTTAGTCTTTGTTCTGACTTGATGTTTGGGGGTCTTTTTAGGCCTTGAGTCTGATAGGAGCGTGAAGTGAGTGAGAGAGAGAGAGAGAGAGAGAGAGAGAGAGAGAGAGAGAGAGAGAGAGAGAGAGAGAGATGGGGTGGGATCAGGACTCAAACCCTTTGGCATGTGGACCCCAGTATGGGTGGCTGAAGCTTGAACTCTTGATGTCTAGCAGATGTCTGCTTGGTTAGTGCTTGGATGGGAGAGCCATAAGTACTAGTGATATTAGTGTGAACATGTTGATCATCACTACCCCATCTCACTGGCCTGTTTTCTGATGGGCCTCATCTTCTCAAAGGAACCATCCTGCTGCACACTGGTCTGCTGGAATGACACTTAGAAGCCAATGAGTTCCATCCCTCAGACTGGGGTTGCTGATGAAGTCTGGCTCTGTGTCTGAACAGGGGCTCCTAGGATTAAACTACAGCAAGAAGAACAGCTCTAAAGTGTTCCCGTGCTTCACACTGACATGAAGTAAAAGTAGTAGTAGTAGTGTGTCTGTGTGTTTTTATTATTACCTTATGGCCATCTTTTATTTGACCTTTTAAAATGTTGATGAGGTCATCAGGATGCGCCCCTTCAGAATTCCCTACTTCTAGACCCATGATGTCACACATGGGAAAGTGCAGGAACTCTCTAGTTCTGCCATCTCTGAACTTGTGGATTTTGAACTGAAATGACAATAAATGAGTTCTAGGCTTGTATTCACAAAGAATCGTATAGGATAAAAGTAACTACTAACTGCCGGATTTGGAGAAACTATATGTACAAAATATGTTACATTTCAACTTCCCTCTGCCGGCAAGTATTTACTAACATAGTATACATGAACTTCTTGTCTGGCTACCCCATGGACGGAACGGAATTTCACGAAGCTCAGCATGCATTCAGAGGGTCATGCTCTAGCCTACTCTACTGTGGTTGCTAAGGTTACGTTTAAGCTACATGACATGACTCTATGCGTACTGTGGTGTCTCTCTGATCATTTCCCAGCATGCTCTAGCCTACTCTACTGTGGTTGCTAAGGTTACGTTTAAGCTACATGACATGACTCTATGCGTACTGTGGTGTGGTCATTTGCTAATTTATCTGCCCATGGTCCTGGATCCTCTGGCAAAAGCTGTTGTGCATTGCTCTGCCTATTTGCTCTTGTGTCATGTCCTCACTGTGCTCAGAGCAGCCGTACCCCCTGCTCTCTTCACCTCCATCATCCTCAATCACATCTTCTCCATCATCTCTCTCTACATGAAGGAGACATTTGATATGTGCCTCTTATCCTAATTAGAGCCTAATATAATAAAACAGAATAAGATGACCTTTCAGTCAAAATGGCTAAACATGGTTTGCTTTTATTTTGAACTGCTGGGTATAAGCACACAGAGGAGGATGAGGTCTGATGCTACTCCATTCTCTGATGTGGCAGTTTCTGAAAACTGAGCCATGTGGTTCACAATGTTAAGATCTGCTTCTATATAAATACGTTTATAATGTTGGCATGATATGTAACCTAAACTACCTATGACACTTATTAGCCCCATTATTGCTAATTGTATTGTATAGATATCATAGCTTATTAGTTAAACATGTTTAAAATTAGGCTACTATATAATGGTGTGTTGTTTGTGTTGTTTATTTATGTAGCCTTTACCTCGGATTACATGTATAACCAAGGTATCATTTGAAAGTGTATGTTCTGCTCTTTCAATGGGTTGTCTCAGTTTGTTTATATATAAAGTACTCCATGCGTACTATGTATATACGTATATATATACAGTACACACACACACACACACACATGTAATATATAATGTATAGTGCTGTTGGCCGTGCAAAGTCATAGGTGGAACAGTGTAGGAGTAATGTAAACAGGTAAGCAGTGCAATACAGTCAATGTAAACAGGTAAACAGTGCAGTAGTAAAAAGTAAACAGGTAAACTAGTAACAGCTAAAGTGCAAATGCTAGACAGGAGGTGAAGTTTTGTTCAGCAGTGCTACAGCCTCTGGAAAGAAGCTGTACCCGAGCCTGCTGGTGCGGGAGCGCAGGCACCTGTATCTCCTGCCAGATGGGAGTCGACTGAAAAGAGGTTTGGGTGGGTGGCATCCGGTTATCCATCACTGGCTACTTCACCACCTCTACGAAGTCAAAACACCTTAGTGTCACAATTGATTCTACCCTTTCCTTTTGACTCTCACATCAAATACATCACTCAAAGCCCAACATAATCTTGCACCCTCTTATCTTTCAAGCCTCCTGACCCCTTAGCAACCTACCCGCACCTTACGCTCCACTGATGCCCACCTCCTATCCACCCCCACTGCACATCTCCATTCCATGGGTGACAGGGCTTTTAGCGTGGCTGGCCCCAAACTCTGGAACTCCCTTCCACTCCCACAAACTCTGTGATTAATTAATCTAAATTAATCACATGCATCCATTTTTGCTATGAACATATCTTTAAAACAATTTTTTTTTCAGATGAGTGAATCAATGAAGAGCCAAACCATCTTTATAAACTTTAAAGTTCAACTTCTCTCTTTTATGATCATTTTCCCTTTGGCTCAGGCATCAGTAGTTCCTGGTGTCAGATGTTTAGTATGATGCAAATGACTGAAGCTACAAATCACTGTCAATGGCATGTGCAGAGTAAGCTACCCTAACACCAAGGTAATGTGTGGTATACCCCCCATGGTTTATCCTTTTATGGCCATTCAAACATGTTGTTTCTGCTAAATGTAGTAATGTTGTAGATTTTTGTTCACGTAATTATTAGGTTGTTTCCTTTTCTATCCAGTAGGTGGCAGTCCAAGATAAGAAAACGCAGGGCTCTAAGAAAACGAGACAAAAAAGCAGCATAGCCTACAAGTGCGAATCGAAATGCAATGTGTGAAGTTATTGGAATGGAAATAAATGTAACCACCTTCAACATACTTTTGAAGACATTTTGTTTCAAGTGTGCAACACATGTACTCAATTTAGTAAGGGAGTTTGTCGGTTAGTTAGTTAGTCAGTCGTAGGGTAGGCCTATAGGCTAAGCAAACAATACGCTACGTTAGCAAAGTAACTTTAACAAGGGTGGCGGCTAGCATTATTATCATCAAGAGGTGTGCTAACTTGTAGGCCTACCTCCAGATTGCTTTGCATTGAGGTGATACCAGAGCCAGGCTACCTATTAAACATGCTCTGGTGATATTTCAGACTTGACGAACTCCCATGGTAGGCAACGGGAATTCCTTACTGCAGAAATAGTAGATTGATG
>NC_055965.1:34629190-34826690 GCF_018492685.1 Alosa sapidissima
ACGGAATATTGACATAAACGGAATTTGGGCAATAGACTGATTCAAAACGGTTTATTCCTGGCATGAAAACGTGCTGAATGTTTAAATGTGCAACAATGGGGGTTCTTTCTGAACATACTTCAGTATCTCCAGTTTACAGACAGGATCCTCCAGTCTAGCAGATAACAGCTTCAGTCCTGATTCTCCAGGATAATTGTAGCTGAGATCAAGCAGTTTTAAATGGGAGGGGTTTGAAGACAGAGCTGAAGCAAGAAAACCACAACCCTTCTCTGAGATGAGACAATCAGAGAGCCTGAGAGAGAGAGAGAGAGAGAGAGAGAGAATTTAGTAAATTAAATATGATGACTAGAATCTAGAATCTAGTAAATTAAATATGATGACTGTGATGCGAAGTGTGGAGGAGATATCTATTGAATTAGTACACACTCCTCCTTAGACACATTTGTTTTTACAGTTGTCAAAATGGAACTGAAAAATCTTCCTATCAGCACTATATCTATTCAGCACCTAAATGACATTGTTGGCCAGTGGACTTTAAGAATAGGCATTATTATTAATAGTTCTAAAAATGATAGAACATATCAATAGACTACAGAACTGCTCCAGTGCTCTAAATAAATGTGCAGGCACCATGTAAAACACACTGTACTTGGCCTCTGGCCTCGTGCCTAATTGCAAATAACAGCCATGGTGATATCTGCTACCGATGCCACTCTCACTCGTGCCATATTACTTTATTGTAACATAATGGGTCACGGACTAGACCAATCCAGAAACAGATTTTGAAACTCTAAGCATAAGCAATAAGGTTCAGCATGTTCAATGCTACTTTTTGGTGCTGACCAATTGATGTTATATTGTCATGGTTTTTCTCCCTAATCAGGAAATCTAAGATGATAATAAAATGTATACCCACCTTAATGTGTGTATTTTGCAGTTAAAACTGGACAGTCCTTTTGAGAGAAGCTGAACTCCAGAATCCCCCAGGTCATTGTCACTCAAGTCCAGCTGTAGTAGGGAGTTTGCTGATTGTAGAACTGAAGCAACAATCTCACAGGATTTATCTGAGAGTTTACAGTCAGCAAATCTGCAACAACATTTGACAGAATTATGACAGAACTCAACATATCACTATGCAAGGTTACTTTGAATCAAATCGACTAAATGTAGTGAAATGCACAGAAAATGGTACCAGTGTAAACAGTTGATGCTGCATTTAGATTAGCTGATTATTGATTGATTCATGATTCATTTGTTGCCTGTAGTGAGGACTACAGAGTCCTTCTGCAGTAACAGTAACAGGACACATACTGTAGCCTACTTGTAAACAACACTAGAATTACATTAGAAGTACATTTACTCCTGGGTTTCCCGCTTTTCCTTGATTATGGTATCTGCCAATCAAATGTACTGTTGTTCTGTATGGAGACACTACAGTAGGAAATGTATTTTGTTATTCAAGAGTTTTTGAATAAAGAGTTTTTTGCTCAAGTCTGTAAATCAAATGTTCTGTTCTGTGTGGAGATTACACAATAGGGATGCAATTCTATGTATCCTCATGTATGTAAATGTAAGTATGTTTAAATAAATAAACACAAAAATAAATAAATAAATAAATCCAGACTACATCTTGATGTTTCTAGTTCTCTAGACATACTACATACTGAAGTGTTTCAACTTTGCGGTGAGGATCCTCCAGTGTAGCAGATAACAGCTTCTGTGCTGATCCTCCAGAATGATTGTTGTTCACGTACAGCTCCTTCACACAGGAGGGGTTTATCATTAGAGCCAGAGACAGACAAACATAACCTTCATCTGACACACCACACTTGCTGAGTCTGAGAGAGAAAGAAAGAGGAGGGGGGGGGGGGTTAGCCCATCAGGTCTGGTCACTCATCCATCCCATCCATACACACACGCACGCACAGACAAGACACACACACACACCCTTGGCTGTGACAAAAGTCCATCAATGTATTAGTTCAGTCCATGGAGACCAACAGACTTTCCGATCGTGATGGCTGTTCAAACGAGTGTCTTTCAAGAAAAATCCTCCGTGTTAACTAGTCTACTTGTTAGGTATAGTCTGTTCCACTAGGTCGCTAATCATGTGTAAAACAAACCGTAAGCTACAGTACCTTTTAGGCGACACACAAACACAACACACACTTAGCAGGGCCAGCAGCGGAGACTGGTCACTGGTGGGCAGGGAAGACGCGAGGTGACCGTTGCCCTGACAATCGCTGTGGAGTTGGGAAGGTTGGCTGCGCGTGCGATGAGCTTCCAGGCTAACGGTTTCCACTCGAGGCTTTTCCAACGTCCACCAAGTTGTAATGTTAACGTTAACTTAGTCTCACTATGGCAGACACTCCCTCTTCTCTGTCCTTCCCGATCGACAGTAAACAGCTCCCAAGACGTTTGTACCGGAATGTGTTAATACTCTCTTGCTGATCTAGTTAGCACTAGCACTTACCGCTTCAGTCACCAAATGACTAACGTTAACGTCTTCCCTCAAACAACTGCCACATCCAGCTACTACTGCTAACCTCCGCAATGTCGACTCAACAGACTCATACTGAAAATAATACGTGACTATCGACCTCAGTGACTGTACGACCTAACTTTACTACAGTAGACTGAACTGTTATGACAGCTTGTAGCCTTTTTAGTAACTTTTTCATCCCACTGTCAAAACCGTGTAGCTTCATGTCTTCTCTGTTTTCCAACTGTCCCGGTTGCTAGGCAGAGACTGCGAGTGCGACGTCACCCAAACCCCACGGGTTTCCCGTTTACCAACAAAACTAGATGCGCGCGCAGCCGTGGGGCAGAAGACACTTGGCGCGTGTCTCATTTCAGGGGCCGGATGCTTCGGAGCATTCGTGTTACCAGAGCCCGTCTACTTATTAGACATTCTCTGGTGCTACCTAGCACCATAGACAGTAGCACTGGTCTTCTGTGACCATAGACCGACCTGGCTGGACCAACGGTTTTTTAAATGGGACGGTCTAGCCTAAAAGAACGGATCTGTTACGTCATTAGCCCGAGTAGGCATAGGCCTACTGATCTTTCTAACTGTTCGTGAAAAGCATCAACGTGTTACGTTTTATGTATAGGTTACAATAATGTGAACTAGGCTAACTGAGTGAGAGCAATCATCAATCTATTTGAATTATTAAAAAGATATACAATTATGCAAGTCCTTCCAAACTAAAAGGATTGAGGTTTTTTTTTAGCTGCTGCTCCTTTCCCTATCATTTAGCATGTTTACATTGATTCATTTAGCAGACACTTATCCTAAGAACAACATTCAGGCTACAATGCAAGAAACGTTATCAAGGAATTAATTGCGGCATCTGTCAATATTAATTTATTATAAGACTAGTCAAATGTGATAGGAGGGCACATGCCCATATAGCCTTTGCCTGCCTCGTCCATCTCCAATTTTAAATAATTTGTTCACCCACCGGCTAAAAAGCAATCACACAATTGTCGCTTTACTTTTCAAGAGATGGCGATTTCAAAGGGAGTTGGAGCATATTCATGTGAGTAGCCTTGGCCTTTTCTTTCTAGCCTGGTTAAAACCAAACATTAAAGTGGTAGGTGGGCATGGGCAGCGTAATTTCTTTATCTGATTGCTGTCATGTAGGCTAATTTCAAAAATTTAGCAGGGAATATCAACAGTCAAGGTAGCCTGGCTAGGACGGCAGGATAACGTAGCCTATAGCCAGACAGCTGTGATCGGTTGAGTAACTTATGGTGGTGACTGTAGCTAATGGTCGTTTGCAGACATATCTCATTGAATGCATCATATTGCACTTCATCTTACTTGTTAACTGACCTGGCTTGTAGACCGATAAGTTTTTCCAACTGCAACGTTGACAAATATCTTTGTGGTTCTGATGAGCATCCATTTAGCAGAGGTTTTCATCTCTTGTTGTGCTGTGTGCTAGATGTCTTTCATTATCTCGATCATGCACAAAGCATCATGAACACATGCCTTTGCCACATAAAATAGATCGATATAGTAGGCTATTTTCTTAATGCACATTTACAATGTTAGCAATGTTAGGCTACACCTCGCGAAAACTATGTTGTGATCTACAGCGGCATCGTGTGTGTCAGGCTGCGGTTCAAACACATTAGTTCAATTTGAACTGATGAAATTGTATTTGCTGCTTTGCTAATGGACACATTAATAATTTATCAAAATTAATTTGTTATTATCCGTCCGTAAGATAGATGTCACAAACAGACGCTTTAATAAACCTTTGGTGGATGTAATCCTCCCTTGAACTAATTATAGCCTTTATGCAAAATGCCAACTAGTCTTTAAACGTGTTGTTTAACGGTCTTCTAGTAGCCTAAGTCGTGGAAAATATAGTAGGCCTAATAGACTACTGACCAGTGATCATATCTGAGCATTAATATGACTTGTTGATAAATCATTTCAATTTGAAATGTTTGAACAGATTTATTTAGAAAGTGGTTCTAAATTTAGGTTTGATACGGAAATCGGCTACATAGCTTAACCATAGATCACATTAAAACCCGATCATTTTAAATGTTATTAAACCGTTTATTAAATGTTTACATAGGCTCTGCCGACTGTCTCGCCCATAGACTGTATATATGGAACTGGACAGTGTGGTTGCATTCAGCAGTGTTCTATGGAATTGAAGCATAGACAGTAAAAGAAATGGACGAACAGACTCCGTCGTTTTCAATGGGAGGGCACGGAGTCAAATAGAACGATTTTTCAGTTGGTCCCCCCAGTACTGCGCAGACTCACACTTAACTTCGTGACGTTAGCCATCGAACTGAATCTTGTAACTCATATGATAGATACACAGAAATTCTTCTCACACTTCCTTCGCCTTCAAAGTCATCAAAGTTAAACATTTATTTATGTATTATTATTAATATCATCCTCACCAAGTCGTGTTAATGTTGAAGCTACCATACATGATCATCTTCAAAAACAGTCAACAAAACAAAAAAGTTATAGCCTTGAAGCTAATCTTCTTTCCACTTTTCCGACCTAAGGTCAATCCATCGAAAACCTCTGTAATGATTAGTGCCGTTTTTTAAAAAATTAGGTTTACTTTTTTATTATTATTAGGTTGCCTCTGTGTAATGCTTTACCTTAACATACGGTCGTGTATGCTAGGGTTTGCTTATGAGTTACCGTCATAGTAAGGTGGACTGAGCTTCTTATCCAAACAATACGGTTATCTCCCTACGGCGCGAAAGAGAGATTACGTCAAAGCTAGCTTCCCTCCAACCGAACAAGCTAACCATTCTTCTTACGGGTAACCAACGTTACGGACGAGGTAGTGGAGTCTGTTTTGCCTTTGTAGTGTTTATGTGGATTACACAGAAGCTACAATATCGGCACAGGATATATGTTATATGAAGTTATGGTATTTCAAAAAAATCCTAGAATGAATGGACTTCTATGGGAGTTAGCAGAGAGGTGGTCCCTCCAGCCTACGTCGATTCTTCTACTTCCGGGAATTCGCCTGCCCCCTTGAATTGAAGCCGCCGAGGCGACGCCATCTTGGAAAATTTGCAACCAATTTGAAGTGCGGCTGCGCAGCAGAAGTTGAAGCATGCGCAGTGAAGAGGAGTCGCGGTCAGGCACGCCCACTCAGTTGCCACTCAGCGAGTTAAACACGCCCCTTGTCGAGTGAAACCCGCCCCCTTCTCCTTTCCACAACGCAGGTCGACTCGGCGCCGAAGGCTAGCTGGCTGGATGAATTTTGCGGCTGTGAGTTAGCTAAACAGTACAAACAACAATCGGTTTGTTCTTGTCTGGTAAGTGTTGCGTATCAACTGAAACGTTTTTTTTTGTCTATTGTTGTTCTTAAATACGTCTAAGAGAGCTTATTATGTTGATTATAGACTGTGACAATTTAGTATGGTGAATACTAATGAGCTAACAACAGAAATACGGACAACGAATTACATGCTAACGTTAGCAGCTACATTAACGTTACCGTCAACAGGAGGCTAAGTTAGTCGTTGAAGTGAAGATTAGCACACAGCTCCCGTAACAGTCGATGCATGATATACTTGGTTTTATTAGTTGTTGCTGTTTTCAAATATCTCAATCTTAATGTATGCCATCTCAACATGGAGTAACCATTGACTGTACATGGGGATTAATAACACTAGACAGTCAGTACAGTATATGATGTGATAAAGCAACGGTGTGATGTGATAAAGCAACGCAAGTTAACGTTAACGTAATGTGAAGCATGGACCTCATCAACCCGTCATGTTAATGTAACTACTAGCCAGTTTGCCAGCGTTGCATTTTTTCTAACGTTAACGACAGACACCTCTGTTAGAGCTACTTCTGTGATGGTAGGTCGGTAGCATAGACTGTAAAAAATAGGTCGGTAGTTGTAGACCGCATAAGTGAATGATCGATAAATGAAACGCCTGCATTAAACACTACGCCAAGAACCAGAAAGACCTTAGTTTGTCATCTAACGTCCATGATCAGTCATACTTTATCATACGTTATTTTTCAAGCTGACGCAAGTTAATAACATTCCCACCGCATATTTAAATGTGTAGTTAACATTAGGTAGGCTGTGAACTTTATTGCACACATATATTTAATTAATTGGTATTACTAGTGGTGTTGAGTGCCTGATTAGATGCTTTGTAATGTTGTAAAATTGTCTGACTAACTTTATTGTAACTTTACTTTTTGCAGGTAAGATGGCTGAATGTACTGGAGGTGGCGGCAAGGTGGTCTCCATGGTCTACATTAGTCTGCAAGCAAGGGAATGCCTACGTGAAGTGGTTTGGCTGGGGTGGTCTGAGGTGGCATGTCCTCCTCCTTTCTCCAAGTCCCCTGACATCCATCTCCCTGACATCACCCACCGTCACTGGATCAACCTGAAGCCCCTTATACATGGGACATGGCACAGCACCACGTTCTGAAAACACATGACTTTCAATAACTTGCGTGGCACCAAGAAAGGTCTGCCGCTGCTCTGAACCTTCTGTTAATGTGACCTCATTCATACTTGAGGCTGTACACATTCCTTTGTTTCTATTTTCTTTATTGATGTCACCCAAACTTCAACTTTCTGTATGCCCCTGAACTCACACAAATTGTAAATTGCAATGCGCCATTTAACCAGTGGTGTAGTCTAGTTAGTTAGTTAGTTGCAGTGGTGGGAATACTGTGAGCAACCCCAAATGTTATTGAATACGTATCCTTGTCTATTTTAAATGGGTATACTGAGATGATGATTCTTTTTAAATGGGTTTACTGTGTAGTCCTGTGTATCATCTAGACTATACCATATTAAGGTATTTAAGTATTTATACTTAAATACCGTATTGGTATTTAAGTCAGAGGCCATTGCTTAGTATTTAACTGTAGCCTACACAAAGATGTAGACGTTACAAGAATATTAATATCAGAATAATTATTGGTTGATACTAAATCAATATTGAATGTTTTTTTTTTTTTTTTTTTTCTTTTGTGTGATATATCATTCAGAATGTTGCAACATGACTGGTCTTCAATCAGCCAAAGAGGACACATCGTAACTCCTCTCCTAGTTACTCTCCATTGGCTCCCTACAGTAGCCAGAATTACATTTAAATCTCTCACTTTGGCCTATAGGACACTGACTGGATCTGCTCCTTGTTATTTTAATTCAATGATCAAGATATACATCCCCAACCGCCCACTGCGGTCTTCTGATGAGCGTCTGTTGTGTCGACCAGTCTTAAACGCTAGGTCAAATTCAAGACTCTTTTCCTCAGTGGTTCCATGTTGGTGGAATGAGTTGCCCAGTGCTCTTCGTTCTTGTGATAGTTTTTGGTATTTTAAGCACTTCTTATACATTATGGTTTGTATGCAGTAGTACTGTTTTATTTTCATTATAGGCTGTTGATTAATTTGACATTTGTTTATTATTGATATTCTCCTTAATGTAGTCTTACCATGTTATTGTTATTATATTATTGATTGAATGGGCATTATTATTTATTATTGCTTTCCCCCCTCATTTTCATTGTTTATTTCATTAGGCTATTGATTGATCCCTGTTTTAAGTATTATATTGTTTTGTATCTGTTAAGGGTAACCATAACCATCATCATAATGTGGTATTTTCTTATGCACTTGAAACAAAGAATAAAAATGTTTCTTTAAACATAGTACCGCTATAGTAACACATCACACACTGAACAGCAAAGTAGCTTCCTGATTATGTGTAAAATGTAGAGAATCAGAGTATCCTGATGTAGTAGGTCCATGTTCTCATATTTTTACAGCTGACATGAAGGCTGCAATATTACATTTTTGATTTATAATGGAGCACCCTCTGACTAGCAAGCCTGTGGTAGAGGCATACGATTACAGACATATTGAGAGGGCCTATCAATGAGTTGTCACAGTTTTCAATTTAGACGTATTATTTTGAAATGATGTACGTCTACGGGAGGATTACACATCACTGACAAGACCTGATCAAATCATACCAATGCAAAATGCTTCTCCAGCAGTGCAATCGCAGGTAACAACGATACCTTAACGCATTTTCAGATACCGCTGTTCTGAGCATACTAAGCATTTGCAACTTTGAATCCCTCCTCACGTTAAGCTATGGTCCAATAATGTGTTCACTAAAACACAAGTAACGTTATTTGTCGGGCTGATTCATAAATGGGCATACCGAGGTTGTCGACCTAGCAGGCTAGGTGGCGTTTATTGCCATTCGCAAAACTAAGCAAGAGTTAACGTTAATGAAACTTAACATCGCCTTCTCCAGTGACTTAAGTGTATTCAAATGAAGTTGCAACGATGATGGCGGCAATCACTGGTTACGTTAAACCATTTGAAACAAGTAGGACTGTAAATGATGGTGACTATGGCTAACGTCACTTCAATATAGCAGAGCCCTTTTACTTTACCTATCAACTGGCTAATGCTAGCATGATGTAGCATGCTATGAGCTAATATACTTAGCATCTACGAAAGAACTAAACAGCACATATCTTTTTTCACAAAGAATCTGTCACAACTAACAACGATGTCTCTTACAAACAACTACACAATGTATGACTATCAATTTTGTATTTAGTCAGACTGTGATAAGATGTAGCCTAATGATAATAACAGCAACACTTATTTAGGTTAGATTATGTGTCGAAATCAGGTGTCGTTAAAATAAGTGAGCAATGACGTGGTAGTGTCTGCAGCCTAGACGTTAAAACATAATGGACAAAGCGTCGTGTCTGCAGCCAGCCAGCTGTCAATCATAGGTGTAAACACGCCCTTTTTAGATTTGTTAATATAACATTAAAGAAAATAATTTCAGCGAGAAAAGAAAAAATGTGTGTATTGAAGCATCTTGAAAACTATTTTTTCGAATAAAAAGTTGTAGATACAAAAATAGTTTTAGGTGAGAAAAGTTACACGGAAAGTTGGCTACTTGGCCATTGAAATACATGGGGATGGGCGGAGTTACACATTGTACTGCAACCAGCCACCAGGGGGCTCTGGACTAGCGCTCGCATCACTCTTAACAGACGACACACTGTCCAGTTCTATATATACAGTCTATGGTCTCGCCATGTCTTGAATGAAACGTCATAAACGTATCGAATCTTGGGGGACCAGGTAGGCCGCGAAGCATACACCCAGAGAGGGTTAAAGCGGAGCGAGAGGCGCAAACGTTCGACAATTTCCGTGTTCGATTATTGCAAGGGGGAGGGGGGGAAATCCCCCTTTATGCAGACCAGAGTAAACCCTCGCTGCACTAATGTCAATGGAGACTTGTGGAATTTTACCAATAAATTGGTCTTTCTTTATGTCTTTCTGGATTTGTTGAGGTTTTTTTGGAAAATTTTGTCATAATCTGTAAGTGTTTGGGATCATTTCAAGCCTAAAAGTGTAATGTTTTAGTGTTCGGATTTGTAATAAAATAACTTAATATCAGACCATGCTGCTGCCAGTTACTGTCCGGTTGTTAGCATGCTAGCTAGCCTCTTAGCTAAGGTAATATTTTAAACGGAGATGTGTAATTTCGTTGAAATGACAACTAGCTGAATAACATTACTGACATTAGTTAAAGTGGATAGTTTATACTCAAGTGAATTTGCAACAGTATATTAAGTTTAAGCGAAGTCCTTCAACTACTAGTCACTTGTTAGCGCATAGCTGTATTGCCATAGCTACTCCCATCCACTTGTATAGCATTTTAAGCTAGCGTTAGCTAGCTAGCTAGCGTTAGCTAGCTAGCTAGCTCGGTTCACATGACTAATTAAATTATTCACATCATGTCCTAAAGAATGATTCATTGGTATCATACATGATTATATACAATAATACTGTGAACACAATTATGTTTATCTGTTCTTATTGCTTATTAAGAGAGAAAGTTTATTTAGTGACGTAAGGTGACACTCCCACTTATGCAGACCGGAACTGTCCCGTTTTGCTCCCATAGTAACGAATTACGTTGCTCTATCTTGCTAGTAATCAAGGATCTTTGATACACCCGATGCACACTCCGTTTCGGGGAAAAGAAGGGTGGATTTGTCGGCCCACAAAATGGGACAGCACTAGTCGCGCTACTATGACGCAACCGGTCTACGAATCTGGCCTTAGAACCATGTAGCCCCTGAAATGAGACACGCTCTTGGTGGCCGTCCACAACGTTATAAACTTAACCTAAATAGTCGGCTGCTGTAAGCTACAATCAGATTTTTTTGTATACCCCTGTTGTCTCAATGATAACATCTCATTTCAGACTATATTTCAGAGTTTGCCGTTCATTTGCATTATTAATATAACATCGTATTTTGTCATTTTTGGCGAAGACATGCATTCCGTTAGGGATATTGAACATATTGAACAATCTAACCATCGTGATTTCGAATTGGTGCAGTTTTCAGCACAAAAACTCATTTTATTCTTTTCATGGAGAGCATTGTTGCGCACGCATGTTTTTGTGACGTTGCATAGAAATCCATACATAAATAATATTTATCCCATTACATAAAACATAAATCAACTCCAGTTACATAACACATGCACAGGCTATGATATGTTAAAAGTCTGCTAAGAAGCTGAGGGCATAGCCTCAGAGACTTAGCCTGGCGGGCCATCCTATACCATTGACATGTATAGTCTGGAATCGAACCATTCACCTCGCTTAATCCAAGGGGCGGGCAGAGAATTGTCTTTCAAACTGCCTAGGCATGCAATAGGCCAGCGCTACGACCATATCCGTATCTGGTCGGCAAAACGGCAAATACATCCTTCTTCGAAAGGAATGACTTAAGTGCATTGTGTTGCTCAACTTTCAAAGAAAAGCACAAGTCCAACTCCTCCAAAGTTGACGCCAACGCCGATTCAAACAACCGCTCTTCTTCGCCATAGCCACCTTCCTTGTTGTTCACCGTCGCAGGACTGTCGTTATCCTGTTAAGCCCGCCTTAAGACTCTCTAACAAAATAGAGCGCTGTGATTGGATGACGTCCAATAGAAATCCCTATGGTTTGATACTAGACGTACAGGGTGAGCAAATTAATTTGCCGCCGCTAGGGTGCGTCTAGATTTCTAGGCTATCAGAGACTGATCTGCAGCACTTGTCAGTGTAACGGATGCCAGCTAGCTTAGCTGTGCTTGTGGAACGTTGGTAAACCTCACTCCCCGACGCCTCAGTGCCGCTGGCTATTGTCTCAATTGTTAGCGCGCTCGCCTCGCCGATCCGAGGTGCTGCTGTTCGCGGGTTCGAGTCCGGGCGTGTGCAGGGCTGAATCGTGCAGGTTCAACACAATTCAGGTTACATCAGCATAGCCTATTAAACTATGGCAGGCTGCACTGCATCCTGGGTTCAAATACCTAAATAGCCTATTCTAAACTAACATGATGCACATTCCATTTCTGTGAATAAACATAATTTTTCTTTTCATGCACATCATGTGCATCGAGAAGTTCTCTGTTCATTGTTGCAGTGAGATTCCATTCTATAGAGCCCGCCGAAAAAAAACATCACACCTTAAAAGGGCTTCAATGAATTTATATTAACAGGGACACCATGTCACCATGCTGATTATATTGCTAATTAAAACAACAGTGTGCGGGGACTGATATTGTACGCCTATCTTGCCAGGGGGGTTGCTGTCATCACCCCACATTTCATGAACTGTTGTGAAGTTAGGGATTAGGGATTTCAATTAATAGTACCCACCAGGGTCGGAGTGGGGCCACTTTTCAGACCGGGAGTTTCATGCCCAAGACCGGCCCACTTTTTTAGTGGGGGTGGAAATTAGATAAATAAAGCAACATTTCAGCTCTTACTATCCTGTAGTTTTTATTAGTAGGCTACCAATATTCCACTATTCCACAAGGATAGGTTGATAAGGTTGATAACAAAAACAGGAAGGAAGAAATAAAGCATTTGAAAGAGGCATATTGAACTATTGTTTACATGTTTTTTTTTTTTTGCATGGGTCAGCTATCATGTTGTTGTTTGGTGATTTGCTCCTTTACTACACCCACTTCTGAGCAAACAAGGCATATAGGTTGATCATGTAGCTACTGCAGTCATATACAGTTCTTTCTTACATAAAATAACTTTAATTCATATGGTTAACACTATTATCCTTCCTACTTGTCCCTGTAGTCATAGCTAATTTCGGGCTGATCATTTTCAGCGGGGGACTGGCTGATCTGCTGCTCAGAGGCTACTTTTGTTTTTAGGCCTATAGGCTACTGCATACACAGATTAAGCTTGAGTTTTGTAATCAATATTTGCATACTATTTGCAAAGTCTATGAATCGCCATATTGGATGATAAAAAAAAGGCTAATATTTTAATTAATTTAATATGTTGCTTGCGAATAGGTTGCCAATGCTACAACATCCATAGCCCATTATCCCAATAATTACGCCGCTATAATCATGGCTATCTCTCTTTACCAGTTGCCACTTACAGTATGTCTGTCTTCTTCAAAAAAAATCTGGAAGCTTGGCATATTTGGCAGCATTTTCCTCCAATACTTTTCGTCTTTTTTACCTGGCCTTTTCAGTCCCTCAAGGCCTCTTTCTACCATCCATCCTCCCTGATGCTTATCACTACGGTAGGGCCATCCTGGCTGGTATCTAAACTTTTTAGAAAAGACGGGCTATATGGACCCAACCAATTAACTCTTGGGAGGGGAGAACAACCCATGCAGAGGCAGCGGTGTTAGGCATAGAATGCGAACGTGTGTAGCAAACTTTAAGAGAAGATAGATTAACGTGGCAAATGTCAATATTTTTCCTTCGACCGGCCCAAAAGTGAAGCGGCCCACCGGAAATTCTCCCGATTACCCACTCCGGACCTGGTACCCACTGTAAAATATCAAATTAGTCCTTTCAGTATACTAAGTCCTTCCTTAGTATTTTCAGTGTAATTGTACTACTAAGGTCTTTGGTCATTGTAAGGGCCCTCTATTATGCTAGGCTATATCGTTTTCAAGACAACAGGCTACCCATATCTGGGAAAATATGATGATCATGCATGCATATATATTTATGTCAAGTGAAAATACTTTGTGTCTCATGATTGTTGCATTCATGTCACCTGAAGCATGCTGGTAGAAATATCTATTCAAAAGCACAGTTGCTTGGACTGCTATTAGGCTACATTAGAATTTCAGCCCAAAGTTGGATACCATGTAGAAATTTGCGGCAATTTCAAAACTCAGGAACGGCTACTGTACAATAGAATGCTTCATATTGTCGTGTTCGGTAAGGTCTGCTGTTTATTCTGATAGCCTATATGATTTACCATGCGTTGAGTTTGTGAGATACTGTATACCACCGACAGTAATGGGTGGAGAAGGACGAAGTGCTGTGTGCTGTGAATGCAAATATGATGAAATGTCATGTATGCCCAACGTTAATTTTCACGTGAACCATTTTTCACAGCACCTAGCCGCTAATATCACTGGAAAGCTCCGGTTCCGCTCTTTTGTTTGACATCTTGATTTATGTGAGATAAGTACTCTGTGATAGCCTGGCGGGCCATCCTATATCATTGAAATGTATAGTCTGGAATCGAACCATTCACCTCGCTTAATCCAAGGGGCGGGCAGAGAATTGTCTTTCAAACTGCCTAGGCATGCAATAGGCCAGCGCTACGACCATATCCGTATCCGGTCGGCAAAACGGCAAATACATCCTTCTTCGAAAGGAACGACTTAAGTGCATTGTGTTGCTCAACTTTCGTTATCCTGTTAAGCCCGCCTTAAGACTCTAACATAATAGAGCACTGTGATTGGATGACGTCCACGGCGTCAGTCAATAGAAATCCCTATGGTTTGATACTAGACGTACAGGCTGAGCAAATTAATTTGCCGCCGCTAGGGTGCGTCTAGATTTCTAGGCTAACTCTGTGAGCTATTCAGCAGAGAGTAATGGATGTGAATTCGGACGTATATATTATTACTATATATTTTTAGGGGGCTTTTGATCATCTTAGGGTGGCTTCAGCCCCCCTAAAATAGGTCTAACGACATCCTTGTGTGAAATGATGGTTAGGTGGTGGGGAAAGCTGTCTGTGGTGGAGTTCTCACTCTTGAAAACCTGGGAAAGTCTGATGTAACGTAAATTCTTTGTGACTTTGGCATATAGGCCTAATGAGACATATCTCATATACAATATCATACAATACAATATCATACATTGTGTCAGCCTTTTCTGCTTGTCCGTCTACTTATGACATCGCTGACATCGGAACCCTATAAAAAGCCATTATTTAATTGGTCAGGAACTCTATTGCATACGAAATTTCACATCAAACGAGACAGTTTCGAATGTTTTTTTTAAATTATTTTCATTTTCATTTCGTCCTCAGTGAGTACAGACCAATTAGAATAACTGTGTTTATTAACCTGCTTAATTTTGTGTGAATTTCATCCGAAAAATTGGACTTGGTGTGGACAGGCCTTAAGACACATAAAACACCAACCAAACCATAATGTGCCACACTCGTCCTAATAATAATCCTTTACAAAGACATGTCTAACACCAACCTTAATGTCTGCAGTTTGCAGTTAGGACTAGACAGTCCCTTAGAGAGAAGCTGAACTCCAGAATCCCCCAGGTCGTTGTGATTCAGGTCCAGCTCTGTCAGGGAGTTTGGTGACTGTAGAACAGCAGCCACAACTCCACAGGCGTTCTCTGAGAGTTTGCATTCAGCAAGTCTGCATAACAACACAAATAAAGACAAAATATTGCAGAGATGGATAAATGTAACAATGTGCCCCGATAAATCAACACAATCAAGTGATCTTTCGCAGACCATTCTCATGCCAAATCACATACACATACATAAACACACACACACACACCTGAAAGATTTGTAATGTTATAAGAGGACAAGTGTATACATATAAGCAATTTATTTGTGGCACACCATCAACCACAATCCTGTAATGAAGATGGAATTTCCCAATTCATAACATCAAAATACATCAAGTGTACACCATCTTGCATTTTTTAAACAGTAAAGATACTTGTTTTTAATTTAGCAAACTGTTATAAAATGGGTATTACACATCAATGTACAAATCTCTGCCTAAACCAAAACCCCTTTAAAGTGTCCCAGAGTGGGTGTGGCCCAATTAATCAATTACCCACACCTGTAGACTATTATTTGCAAAAGCTCATTCAAATAAAACTGTGTTCTAAAACAGTGTAGTGCATCTTCACACATGAACCCATTTCATGAAAATTCTATAATCCAAGATGGCCGCCACCATATGACGTCATAACATGCAAATTAGATATAAACATTTAATCTCTACATAAACTTTGGGTCATCCTTAATATTTCTCTAATTTACATGAAGTCTCTATCTCTTATCACTTTTAAGATATAGCCTTTTGAAATGAAGATGTCAAAATCGAACGATGTCAAAACCTCTGGCGCCTAAAGGGTTAAAACACATATAAAACACCAACCAAACCATAATGTGCCACACTAGTCCTAATAATAATCCTTTACAAAGACATGTCTAACACCAACCTTAATGTCTGCAGTTTGCAGTTAGGACTAGACAGTCCCTTAGAGAGAAGCTGAACTCCAGAATCCCCCAGGTCGTTGTGATTCAGGTCCAGCTCTGTCAGGGAGTTTGGTGACTGTAGAACAGTACCCACAATTCCACAGGACTTCTCTGAGAGTCTGCATTCAAAGAGCCTGCATAACAACATGAGAAAAGATGACATATTACAGAAATGGATTAATGGAAAATATACTGTTTAAACAGTGCCCCAATAAATCAACATAGTCAAGAGACATTATTACCCTAGCCTGACGAGCCAGACCCACATTAAAATGTAGGGTCTGGACACTCACCGTTCGCAGTGCTCAGTCCGAGGGGCGGGATAATCAGTTGTCTTTCAAATTCCCTCTGCACGCAATAGGACAGCGGCAGCGCTATGAGTCCCATGCGTTTCCCACCAGCGGAGCTAGTTGGCTAGTTCAAACGTTTGCCAACTTAATAAAAGCTTAACTCGTGTCACACTGTTCGCCAGCAGCAACATCCATCTTATTTGTTTTCAAGTAGCAGGGAATTCAAGCCAAACCGTTGCAACTCTGCCATCCATCATTATGTTAAGCCCACCTAACGACTCTATACACGATTTCATTGGCCTGATTAAGTTTCGATTTCTGGAGCTCACAAGCCAACGGAGAGTTGCTAGACTAGCCCTGGCAGCAAATGTAATTCGCTGCCGCTAGGGGCGCGTCTAGATTTCTAGGCTATTATTACCCTGTAATATCACTCAAATGCGTGTGAGCATGCACTATGTGCACACACACACACACACGCACACGAACACACACACACCTACAAAATTCGGCTTGACAGTAATGTTAGTGGACTTATTTAAATAAAAGCAATATATTAATGTATGTGTAATTTCTCTGCCAAGTTATCAACCACAATCCTGTAGTGAATATGGAATGTTGTTAATTCCCCTCTTCTTCAAATCAAGACTATTTCACCTTTAGGCATCATTAAATGTTTAATAGGACTAGATCAGTAGTAAACAGCAGTGACAACATTATATGTAATCTCTATAGTCTCTCCATCAGAAACTCACCGTGCCTTTCTGCAGCACCTCACAGCTGGGATCAGTCTCCTGCGTCCCTCATCTGATGTGTTGTATTTCTTCAGGTCAAACTCTTCCAGCACATCCTCAGACATCAGAAGCATGTGGGCCAGTGCTGAACAGTGGGCAGGAGACAACTTCTGTTTGATGTTCTTTGGTGATGACAGGAATTTCTGAATTTCTTTGTGCATAGAATGATCATTCATTTCAAATAAGCAGTGGAAAAGATTGATGCATCGTTCAGGAGAGAGATCTTCTCTGTTCAGCTCCTTCATATACTGACATGTTTCTTTAATACTCTTTGAGGTGCTGTATGTTTGGTTCAGTAGACCTTTTAAAAGTCTCTGATTGCTCTCCAGAGAGATGCCCATAAGGAAGCGAAGGAAGAGATCCAGGTGTCCATTGCTGCTCTTCAAAGCCTCATCCACTGCACTCTTGAGCAGCACATGTAGATGATCCTGTGATTGTAAGCCCAGCACTGCTTGAAGAGATGATAAAATCGAGGGGTTGGGATCATCTCTCTGTCTGTGTTCGTCACTGATAAGGGATGTCAGTGCCGCAAGGTTCTCAGTCACATAAGAGTGAAACACATACAAAGCTGCCAGAAACTCCTGGACACTCAGATGCACAAAGCAGTAGACCTTCTTCTGGTGAAACACAGATTCTGTCTTGAAGATCTCAGTACACATGCCAGAGTACACTGAGGCTTCACTGACATCAATGCCACACTCTTGCAGGTCTTCTTCATAAAACATCAGATTTCCATTGTCCAAACTCCTGAAAGCCAGTTCTGCCAGCTTCAGTAAAATCTCTCTCTGAGATTCCAGAACTTTCGCTTGATTTGCTTTAGTTTCACTCTGATATTTCTGATCCTTCCTGGTGGTCTGGATGAGCAAGAATTGTATGAACATCTCTGTCAGCGTTTTGGGAATGTCTTTAATGTTTTTCTTTTTCATAATCTGCTCAAGTACAGTGGCTGCAATCCAACAGAAGACTGGAATGTGGCACATGATGTGGAGACTCCTGGATGCTTTAATGTGGGAGATGATTCTGTTGGCCTGACTATCATCACCGATTCTCTTCCTGAAGTATTCTTCCTTCTGTGGGTCATTGAATCCTCGTACTTCTGTTACCTGGTTGATGTACTGAGCTGGAATCTGACTGGCTGCTGCTGGTCGTGAGGTTATCCAGATGAGTGCAGAGGGAAGCAGAGTTCCCTGAATGAGGCTCGTCATCAGAACATCCACTGATGATGTTTGTTTCACATCAGACAACTTACTGTTTTGTTCCAGATTCAGAGTCAACCGACTCTCATCCAAACCATCAAAGATGAACACAACCTGACAGTCTTTGTATCCCTCACCATCATTCAGCTCCTTCAGCTCAGGGTGGAAGTCCAGCAGGAGCCTGTGAAGACTGTACTGATCACCCTTGACTAAATTAAGCTCACGGAAAGAAAGGGGGAGCATAAAATCTATATCTTGATTGGCTACCCCATCTGTCCAATCAAGAATGAACTTTTGCACTGAGACTGTTTTTCCAATTCCAGCGACACCTTTGGTCATTACAGTTCTGATTTGCTTCTTCTGTCCAGGTAAGGGCTTGAATATGTCATTGCAGTTGATTGGTGTGTCTTCTGTGTTTTGAGATCTGGATGCTGACTCTACCTGCCAAACCTCATGCTCCTTATTCACCCCTTCACTCTCTCCCTCTGTGATGTAGAGCTCTGTGTAGATCTTATTGAGGAGAATCTCAGCTCCTGGTTTGATGATGCCTTCAGATATGTTCTCAAACCTCCTCTTCAGACTGACTTTGTGATTCTTTATAACTCTCCTCAGGTCCTCATCTGTTTAAAAATGACAACATTTGAAAATTACAATTGTTCAGTTTGATAACATTACTTTACTTCTCAGAAAACTATTAAATCAATACAGTGTTTAAAATGCACTGTTCAATCCCTGCACTGTTCACTTTTGCACTACCACCATTGCACACACTCAACCATAGCCCCTTAACATGGTCAATACATTACAGGGTCAGTCCATACCAGACCTTTGTAATCTCTTCAATCGCTCTTTAATTTTGACATTTCTGTGAGTGATTTGTATGTATGTGAGATATACTGTATGTGTGTATGTATGTTTGTTGTGTTATGGTTGTATAAACTACTGGATGTGTAAAATTTAACCCAGGGATGAATAAAGTATTAATCTCTCTAAAAAGCCAAAATGTATACTCACCTAGTTCCCTCTTTCTGCCTGGTGTATGTTCAGCGTGCAGGTGTCTTCTGCTGTTGATCAGGCCTGTGTGTTCACCCTGTGTGCTCATATCTGTGTGTTCATCTAGAGGAGGCTGTAGAGGAGGTTGGGTTCTGCATGTCTTTCCACACTGGGGACAGACTTGGTCTCCTGGTAGTCCAGGCTGCTCCCAGTCGCTGCTGATGCACTGCCTGCAGAAACTGTGTCCACAGGTGGTGATGACTGGGTCCCTCAGTACCTGCTCACACACTCCACACCTGGACTGATCCTGGGTCAGATCAGCACTTAATCTGCAAAAACATCAGACAAAGAACACTTGGACAAATTGCTCCTCAGACAATGATTAAAATGTGTAATATGCATTATTCTATTCTATTCTGAAAACAGATACAAGTTCAGATTCACAGATTTAAAGGATCCATTCCACAAAAGACAGACATACCAGACATACTACTACTACTAATATTGAATAATAAAGAAATTAGAACTGGAATTTGTTTAAATGTCATTATACTAATTTGTACACTTTACTAATTTGTACATCATTTACACAGAATCTAATAATTTGAATGTTTTGCAGGCAGCAATCAAGACTCACTGTCCACTACAATCTATAATATACAGTATAATCAAAACTACAACTACAATATTTAATCACAACCGGCCAACACTATGCCCAGATTTTAAACCATTACAATTGTACTTCCACTAGATGGTTACTGTAAGCCCAGTCTTTTTGGCCAATCTTTTGCATTTCTAAAGAATGCCTTTCACAGTCAATTTACATCTGTGTGGGTACTTGTTGCTCACTATTGTCTTAGCTGTTTGGTCTTGAATTGAATGTATTTGTGCATAGTTGTAGACTAAGAACTACACTATAGTCTATAGGTATGAGATTTACCTACTGTAGGCCACACCCACTGCTCTCAGATACCAGATACCCTGTGATTCGGGGGTGGCCCAGGTGAATGATAAGAGGAGTTGCTTCTCAGCTCGGGGGCTCTTTTTTGCTCTTCTCTTCTGCTGCTACGGGGGGCTTCTTGTGCTGACCCTCATCTCTCTCTTTCTCTCCCTCTCACACACACACAAAAGTGTATTCCTACCAGCATATCCTATTGCTTTCTATAACATATACATCTCTACATGGTGGTCAGCATTTAGGAAAGGTCAGTCCTTTCCATCTCATCCACCCAATATCCTGTTTGTGTGTGTGTGTGTGTGTGTGTGTGTGAGAGAGAGTGTGAGTGTAGAATTTCATGTGACTGACATGTCAACAGACTGATGACTACTCACATTAGACCTGATGGAACTGGTCCACTGCTGAAGGTGGGCATATCCAACATGGACTGATCACTCTTCATGGACACACAGCTGGGCACTGGAGATGGAGGTCTGTGTGTCTGTGGGCTGGTTACATAAGGAGACATAAGAAACAGATTAACATCAACTCATTCCTCTGCGGAGTGATTTGCTCACCCTTACAGTAATATTACAACAATACATGCTCCATTTTAGAATTAATTTCTCTCTCTCTGGTTCACACACACACACACACACACACACACACACAATACAGTGTATTCCTACTAGCATATCCCATTGTTTTCTATAACATATACATCTCTACATGGTGTCCACCAGTTAGGAGAGGTCAGTCCTTTCCATCTCATCCACCCAATTTCCTGTTGTGTGTGTGTGTGTGTGTGTGTGTTTGTTAGGGCCGGGGCGATATGGCTGAAAACTGTATCACGATATAAGTATTTTTATATCAGTCGATATCAATAATTATTGATTTTTTAAAAAAAAAATCTATTTCAGATAAGGACCAGAAGAAAAAATTTAAACACTTTTATTTTAAACTTAACCTTCCTCTGTCTGATTTTAATCACCTCAGTTATCAATCAAAGCAAACAGGGAAAAGAAATAGCAACACAATCATGAAAAACACTCAAATAAATAAGACTGAATGAAAAGCAGCACTGGTTGAAGCCTGGAAATATGGTAAACAAAGTAGCTTAATTTGCTAGTTTATCATAGTCTACTGGTTAGACTGTTCAGTTTACCCACGTGTGTTTCAAATGAATACTTTTTCTCCTTGGGACAGGCCCATTTGAGTCTTGGAAAATACTTTTCCATTTGCATTGTGATTGACATGATTAGAACTTAACAGTCAATTTGAATGCAACAGTTTTGAACAAATTCGTGCAGCGCGCTAATGGTGCAAACCGGATTTAATAGCAATTTAGCCAGTCATCTTGCACGATTGTGAATGTTTGGATGTGCATGCTGAGGAGGGATGCACCTGTTGAGAGGGCGAGAGAGAGAGAGAGAGAGATTGCACATACTAGCTACAATGCAAGATATATTTAGCCTATTTATTTATGGACAACGTAAGGTGTGTGCTGCTTTTAATTATCGAATGTTCTATCGAATGTACTTTTCATTGATATCGATTACATGTCTATTGCGATACATATCGCTATCGTTTTATCGCCCAGCCCTAGTTTGTGTGTGAGAGAGAGAGTGTAAAATGTCATGTGACTGACAAGTCTAGAGACTGATGACTACTCACATTAGACCTGATGGAACTGGTCCACTGCTGAAGGTGGGCATATCCCACATGGACGCATCACTCTTCATGGACACACAGCTGGGCACTGGAGATGGAGGTCTGTGTGTCTGTGGGCTGGTTACATAAGGAGACACAAGAAACGGATTAACATCAACTCATTCCTCTGCGGAGTGATTTGCTCACCCTTACAGTGATATTACAACAATACATGCTCCATACCAGGCTTGGAATTTCACCATTTTAGGGGCAAGGCCACTTGGCCTTCAGTTGGGCATATTTGGTGGGGGGCACAAAGGCCACATGTCAGGGCACCAAGGCCAAAGTTAACTATACAGTAGTATGCTATAAAAATGATCAAAGTTGTATTCACTGCAGTAGACCTGCATCACTGTATGAAACATTACAAAAACATAAAACATGACATATTACATATAACTGTAAATCATCTGATCATCTAATATTTTCAGATATCTAGGCTATATTTAACATTTATTTTATATTTGGCCTGTTATGAAATCATGTATTGAACAATTTAAGCACAGCTCAGCTTTAAGAAACTCAAATAGCCTAGATGCATGCTTAGCATTTTGTGATCATTAAGGCTACTTTCACAAACTCTTATAGTCAGCTGTCCTCTGATTTACCGATATCTAGGTGACATTTGTAATATTTATTTTGTATTTGGCCTGTTATGAAATAATGTGGAACAATTTAAACACAGTGTAAAACTTAAATCCCAAATTTGGAGACATCCATGTATGTTGAAATTTACTGCAAATTCAAAACGGGATTAGTCTGGAACGGCTAACTGTACAGGGGACTGCTTTACACCTTTCTGTTTGGTAAGGTCTGCTGTTTATTCTGATATATGGTTTGTCATATGTTAAACGAAGGGTTCGTGAAGTATTCCACCGATATGAATTGGTAGGGAGATGGACGCAAAACCTTCAGTAGAATTTATGATTAAATTGAATGATATTATTTACTTTTCTCGCGAACCGTTCACCACAGCAATTAGCGGCTAACATCGTTTAAAAGCTGAGTAAAAGCTGAGAAAAAGCTCTTTCATGTGATACTTCTGATGTCTGTGTGATGAGTAGGCTACTTCGCGAATAGTTCAACTGAGAAGAATGGGTTAATTTGGACGCACTTTCTTTCTTGCGCTGTCACTTTCTCCACTGCGTAATTTGCGCTGTGAATGCTACGATTATTTTGACAGGCCATAGGCTAAATATATATCGCTATTAGTAGGACGCAAAGCAGAATATTGAAAGAAGGGGGCACCAAGGCCACCGTGGCCTGTAAACCTATGATTTTCAAAGGGGCATCACGGCCAACGCAAGGGGCTACGACGGCCATGGCCGTCATGGCCGCCGTGAAATTCCTACCCTGCTACACACACACACACACACACACACACACACACACACACACACACACTACAGTGTATTCCTACAAGCATATCTCATTGTTTTCTATAACATATACAGTTAGGAACTAAATTATTCATACCCCTGGCAAATATTGATTCAATGTTAATTTTCTATTTATCAATATGTTTGTTCTGACTGAAAATGACACTACCACATGTCAAAAGGTTGTAAGACAATATGATAGAACATGGAATCAAAAAAAGAAGCATTTTCATCTTTTTAAACATTTTTATAAAAAATGGTGTGTCCAAAAATATTCATACCCTTTTTAAATAATCAATGGAAACATATTTATTTGCATTCACAGCTCTCAAAATGGTTCCACAATGATTCTAGACTGCACTTTTTTTTTTAAGTATATTTTTTGGGCTTTTTTTCCCCTTTATTTGGACAGGACAGTAGAGAGTGACAGGAAGTAAGTGGGAGAGAGAAATGGGGTGGGATCGGGAAATGACCTCAGGTCGGATTCGAACCTGGGTCCCCGTGGGCACTCGGACCCGTATATGGTACGGGCGCTGTAGCCTGCTGCGCCACAGCACCCTCAGACTTTTTTAGCAATCTGTCCCTGTGAATGTCCAGTGAAAGCTAAAATCTGTGTCCAGATGTGCCTTTATAAAGGTTTAGCTGAGTTGTGCATGTTGAGAAGAGTGATCCATGATCAGCATCCATGATGACCAAGTGATCCATTTTGGGATGGCGTGAAAATTTCAACCACCAAAACACCATCCCCAATGTGGAGAATAGCTATAGAAATGTATTAGTTTTGGGTGTTTTTCAGACAATGCAGTGTTTCCTATACATTGACTAATCTGTGGCAGCCCATCACAATATCAAAATTAATCACCACACAATGATTTTCTATGTTGTACTATTGAAATGGGATGAAATCCTTTAGAATAGAATACTGTTGGGTTGTCGAGGTTAGCACACTATAACGTTACAGCTACTTGTCAATATAGACTTGTCGTGCAAGGCAAGTATAACAATAGGCTATTAATTTTATTGACCCCGACCCCCCCCCCCCCCCCCCCACCACAAATACAATTAAATTCTGTGGGAAACACTGCAATGAGACCTGGTGAACTTCTCAAAGTAAACGGAAACACTAAGACAAGGGGCACGTTGAGAATTCTAGAGGAAAAGATCAGACTGTCTGCCGATCAGGCTATTTCCCTATAGATGGTACCTATAAATGGTGCCTACAGATGGTACCTACAGATGATATGTAAGGATAATGTATAGAACGCCGGTCATTATCTGGAAATAGGTCCCGACAGGGCGAAACCGGACTTGTTCCGCCCTGAAGGGACCTATTTCCCGATAATGACCGGCGTTCTATACATTATCCTGCTTATTACACGGCTACTTGCCAAAACGAAAAAATAAACTCCCCACAATATGACTCTTTAGCCTAGCCTGTTACACTTAGCAACAGTCTGTTATCGAGAAATATCAGAACACCGAACTTTGGGAAGGCCCATTCAAGTGAATGGAGCAGCATTCTTCAGCATTATGAAGAGCCGTGTAATAATATCAGTCTAATGGCCGCTATTGCTATTGCATTCTATTTTACCTGCTGCTCCCATGAACATCTGGAGTCATTTGAACAGTTTAGGAAGATTATTGACAACACAGACAAGGAACCAAATCTTTTTTTTTTCTTTTAGAAAATGAGGTACAAATCGGCACCAGTAAGAACAGAGGGGGTGTTGGAACAGGTATGATGTGTACTGTATCTGTGGATTCACTTACCCTCCATCAGAGTGTGTGGGGACAGGTATGATGTGTACTGTATCTGTGGATTAACTTACCCTCCGTCAGAGTGTGTTGGTTTGCTGCTTGGTTGCACACAGCTGTGTGCTGCAGACTCTGGTCTGAGTGTCTCACTGTGACCTGCAGCCTCCTCTCTCTCCTGAGAGACACTCATCCTAGCAGCAGTGGGAGAGTCTATCTGGGAATGTACATGAGACAAATGCAGCTTTACGTCTTGTGTCATCACATACTATAGATTATAGCTAAACATAAACCGCTATCTTTTTTTAGCACTCGATCATTCAGATGTAGACACATATTGAATAGAAATGTTAGCGTGTAGGCCTATATTGGCTAAAGTCAATTCCTCAGTACAGATTAAGGTCTTTGGCCACTATAGTCTAGTTTGCATGGCTTTATGACAGTCAGGTCTGGATTAAGTGCGCGGTCATCACAGACCAGGCCCATGGGGTCAGAGGTCGGACCCCTAAAAGCATGTAAGCCCCACTGACCCTAAAGGTCCCTAACATACACAACACAATACACATACTCATCCAGATAGTTTTTACTACAACCATCTTATCCTTTGGTGTTTAGGCCTAGCTGATCCACTAAAAAGGGGCAGCATGTGCATGCTAAAGGACAAAGGGAATATGACTACTGATCTGAAGTTTTACCCTTTCTTGGGGTATCCTACTGGCAGACAGATCATTGTCCACACACCTGCATGCCTCCTATGTGTCTGCCACTAACGCGACAAGAGGCCTATGCTTATGTTTTGATACTTCCAGGTTTCAGCCAATCAAATGACAGCATCTAAACTGGTTGTACTTCACTTTATGAGGACGCGTCGGAATTAACGACTTCACAATAAAACAAATAATATGAATGACTTCGCTAAAGTATTGGACAATTTCGTCACCCCAAAATATTGGTATGGACATGTCCCTATGCAAACATATGCCCTTGCTGGTCTCAAGCTAGCACCTGTAGGTTAGCCTATCTAGTTACGCACGACGATTTTGTGCTTGATGCCATAATCTGGACCTGGCAAAAGAGTAGGCTACCTCGTCATATTATGCTAGCCGACTATGTAGTTAAATTAAGACATATAATCTATTCAGAATCTTATATGTTAATGTTAGCAAGCCCGCATTTAGCCTAGTGGTTTGTTTGTTAAGGCAAGGCCTGCCTACCATAAAGGCGGAAATCTTAAACAACGACGACAAGTTCATGCAACGAAATTCTAATTAGTTTATTCCAAATATTCCACATACCGAAAACACAAAGTGAATGACATGAACATAAATAGTGAGTCTCTTACCTTAGGCTACAAACTGAGTGATCTCGATAGCCTACAAGACAAACTTACTGACGCGGAGTCTGACTATGTACTTTCGCTTTTGGTTAGACCTACTTAAAAGTCCCTCCCCCTGTCAAAAGCGATTTTAGATGGTAGCTTTAATGAAAGTAGGCTAAATTGATACCAGTAAATAAAATGCAAGATCACCGCTCATCTGTCGAGGCCCAGGATTGGTAGGTAGCCTAGCTTATAAAAAATAAGAATAGGCTAGGATCTACTCTGCCTGAAGAAGGTCTGCCAACCGAAAGCTTGCGCAGATTCAAAGTAAAAACCTTTTTTGCACAGACAGAGAGTTTGCGGATATTTCTTGTATCTTCTATAAATTGATTCCAGTAAAATTATTGAATTTACAAACTCTCGGACAATCTTAGTTCATGCTGTGCCAATATAATATAAAATTATTTTTCTAGGCTATCATGTGTTTAGTTGCCGATAGGCCTGCAGTAGATAATAGCGTTATATTTTCACAAAGATTAAATACAATTTAAAACAGGACATTCTCTCATATGAAAATAGATTTTAAACCTGTAGATGGGAAGATAAACTATAGTCACAAAATAACTGGAGCTGAAAATAATGAAATGCTGTTTTATTATTATTTAAGCTAGTTGGTTATGTTTGAACAGGAAGATTTCCTAAAACATGGCTGAGATTATTACCAGAGCTCAAGTTTAAAAATCTACCCATTTCAAATAAATGCTTAATTATGCACATAATGTAGCAGGCCTATTCTACACATATCAACTTATGAAGAACCGTCACCATGACAACAACATGTGTTTTTAGTTCATGCATCAGAATGTAGAATGCTACATGTACAACTGATTTATAAATTCTATGTGAATGACCAGCAGCAGGAGAGCTGGTCTTTTCCGCGGACCCTGGTGCTTGTGCAGCGTGTGGTCACTAAGTAATCTTGCACAGGGACACAGAGTCTGAATAAGCTCACACCCTACATAGAGGGGCTCAATGAATGTGGAGTGGAACGTGTGCAGGTGGGTGAGTGGATCCGAGAAGACGCTGTAGAAGGACAGTGTGCCGGCTGGCCAGTCCAGAAACACTCCTGTTCACACTTCCCTCTCAATGTTTTCATACACCACAGCTACCCTCACTTATAGTGGAGAGTTACAATATACAGTACTTATTGATGGGGGTTACAATATTACTTATTGATGGGGGTTACAATATTACATATTGATGGGGCACTAAATTACAATATGGGTGTCTACCATTTTACATAGTTGCAGTCTCACAGTAATACAGCAGCAATATTGGTGTTCAAATGTTGTATTTTGTACATGCATAACAACATCATTAGCCGGTTGTTGGTGGCGAATATGGAATGAAATCTGTGAGATAACAGTAATGGAATCTGTGCTTTGCACAGTAACTGTTAGGTCCAAGATTTCCAGTGAGTAGCCTACAAATAGGATTCAAACACTGTTCAGGTGAATTAAATGTGTAATCAGTCGCATATGTAGGCTAGCTCTTCTGATTTATAGGCCTACTTACATTTGACGTTCCCACCATTTAAATGAGATGACCGTGACCTCTAGATTTTTTTTAGCAGTGCAGGCCAGTCAGAATATAATAATAATAATAATAATAATAACACGTGGGTCCGGGGGTGTCTTTCCCAGGATTTTTTTCTTTTCTGGTTGCTAATCACACTATTTTAACATGTTTTGAGAGGGACAGGCCCATCTTTTTTCTGACGCACCTCACGTTACCCCATGCATTAAACCTATGTCACTGCTTGAATAAATGAAAAACATAGCCTACTGAACATGGGCATCGTAGTTCACGATGACAATTGTCGTGTTATGAAATAACCCGTGAGTCCGACTGTAAGTTAACGTGTCTCTTTATTGTGAACCTTCCCCAACTCTGGCGGTAACTCCCCTCACCTCTGACCCTGCCGATGATGTCATCATGCAGCTCTCGTTAACATACATAACACCACACCTCCCTTTCTAGAATCACTGGGTGGACTACCAGTTGATTCCTCAGACCTTAGAGGATTATTCTGCCTCTTTTGTTGGAAGGTCTGTTCCTAGCTGAACACCAACCAGTTCCCTTTTTTTTTCCTTGAACATCACAAATACATTCAACCTATATCTCTGTCTTACTTTATGTAAACTTATCACTGCTGTAACCTCATACTGTAAACTGTATTTTCCTTTTTCCACATGGTATATTTCAGTTTCTGAACACAAATACCAAAATATCAAAATATGCATTTACCCTATTAACAAGTAGACATAACTGAAAAATCTTTCCCATTTTTTTTTTTTTATAAACACAGATCATTGAGAACATGCATGTGTGTTTTCTTTTCAGAAACCTATGTCTTTACAAGTCCAACCTTGTTGGTTTCACCACAGCTCTCCCAGACCTCGTTCTAGGAGTAGATGGCAGATTACGAACAGTCTGTGATTCTGCAGGTGTCTGCTCAGGAATGCCATCTGATGGTGGCGGCTGTTGCGTTGCTCCGCTGTTCTGCTCTGGAGATGCCCCCATGGGAATCAGGTGATGGCGATTGCGTCTCACTGTTCCGTGAGGTGCATCCACAAGGTAGGAACGTGGGGTGTTGTGGCTGCTGATCACTATTCCAGGTGTTCTTTGGTCTGTTACCCACACCTCTTGTCCTGGTGGGAGATCATTGAGGTTGCGCGTGCTGTTGTAGTGTTGAGCGTCTATTGTTCTTTTCACCCTTTCTCTCACTGCCACAGTTCCGCTGTCGGGAAGAGCAGGGTCAAGCAATGCCGGAAGTGTTGGCACAGTTGTGCGAAGGCGCCTCCCCATCAAGAGTTGGGCTGGGCTGTACCCGTTCTGCAGTGGCGTGGCCCTGTATGACAGCAGAGCAAGGTAGGGGTCTGCTGCCTTTTTGAGAAGCTCCTTGATGGTCTTGACCGCCCGCTCAGCTTCACCGTTACTCTGTAGGAATTTTGGACTACTGGTGATATGGCAGAAGCCATATGACTCTGCAAATGCTGCAAAAGCCATACCTGAGAACTGCGGCCCGTTGTCGGTCACCAGCGTCTCGGGAATGCCGTGACGTGCGAAGATAGACTTTAGATGGACAATGACATCCGTCGATCTGGAAGGGGTGAGCTGAGCAATCTCCACGAACCTGGATGCGTAATCCACCACAAGCAGGTAGGTCTTGCTTCCCAGCATGAAAAGATCAGCTCCCAGCTTCTGCCACGGTCTGTCAGGATAGCTTGATGGAATTAGTGGCTCTTTGCTGTTCTGCCTTTCTTTGCAGCATGCATGGCAGTTGAGGACCAGCTCCTTCAGCTGCTGGCTCAGGCCAGGCCACCACACTGACTGTCTAGCACGCTCTCTGCACTTTTCCACGCCCTGGTGGCCTACATGCAGTCTGGCCAGAACATCATTTCTCATAGCTGAGGGGATTACCAGCCTGGTTCCCTTCAATAAGAGTCCCTTATGAATGGTAAGAAATGCACGTTCCGCCCAGTATGCTTTGAGTAGAGATTCCTTAATGCTGTGCTCTGGCCAGCCTTCTTCACACAGCCGCATCACCTTTGCACATACACTGTCTGTCCTCAGCTGCTCTCTCAATTCGTCCAGATACTCCGACCTTGCAGGTAAGTTCTCGGTGATGGAATCAGCATATATGTTAGAGTCCTCTAGGAAATCTCTTTCCTCTGGTGTCGCACCCCTCTTGACTGGAGCCCTTGACAGTGCGTCGGCTGTCCCCAGACACTTCCCTGGCACATGAGCAATGGAATAGGAGTAGCGCATCAGCCGCATGCGAAATCGCTGGATTCGCGGGGGGAGGGCATCTAATGCTTGTGACCCCAAAAGGCTCAGCAATGGTTTGTGGTCAGTTTCTAGCGTGAAGTGTTTGCCAATGAGGAAATTTCTGAACCTCTCACAGGCCCAGGTCAGTCCCAATGCCTCCTTTTCCACCTGCGCGTATCTCTGCTCAGTCTGTGTGAGCGATCGTGACACATAGGCTACTGGCTTCCACATATCCTCCCACAGTTGAAGGAGAACTCCTCCCAGGCCATAGGAAGAAGCGTCTGCCGAAACTTTAACCTCCCTGTTGGGGTCATAAATCGCCAACACTGGTGGGCTAGTGAGTGCCTCTTTCAAATTCTGAAAAGCATGGGCTTGATCAACTCCCCACACCCAGCAGTTCTTCTTTGAGAGGAGATCTCGCAGAGGTTTGTCTCTCTCTGCCAGCTGTGGGATGAACTTCCCCAGTTGGTTGACGATGCCGAGAAAACTCTTCAGCTCACTCACGTTTGTGGGCTGCTCCATTTTCATTACAGCCTCTGTCTTCCTCGGATCTGGGCTGATGCCGCTGCTGGAGATTGTATGGCCCAAAAAGGTCACCACTTGCTTCGACAGGTCGCATTTATCGATGTTCAATGTGATACCTGCCCTCTGGATCCTCTCCAGTACAGTATGCAGTCGGCAATCATGTTCTTCTTGAGACCGGCCCCACACGAGAACGTCGTCCATGTGGCAGACAACCCCCTGAAGACCGTCTGTGACCTCCATCACCATTCTGTTCTGGAAGTGCTCAGGGGCTGAGGCTATTCCGAATGGGAGTCTATTGAAGTGATAGCGCCCAAAAGGTGTTATGAACGTGGTGTACTTCGCTGAATCTTCAGCTAGAGGTATTTGCCAGAACCCCATGTTTGCGTCCAGTTTGCTGAAGATTTCTGCGCCTGCCAGCTTTCCTAATGTTTCTTCCACAGAAGGAAGGATGTACTTCTCTCTACGCACCGACTCGTTAAGCTTTGTGAGGTCAACACATATACGCACTGCACCCGTCTTCTTCGGCACCACTACGATGCCGGCGCACCAGTCTGTCGGGTCCTCCACCCTGCTTATCACCCCAAGGCTTTCCATTCGTGACAGCTCTTGCTTCACTTTGTCCATTAAAGGCAGTGGAATCCGCCTGGGCGTCTTGAGAGAAAATGGCTCCGCGCCTGGTTTCAGACGGATAGCGTATGGCTGACGCATCTCTCCCAGACCACTGCACAGCTTTGGATAGCTCGTTTTCAGTGTCTCTATGCTGATGCTGTCCAGGCGTGCAACAAGCTTGAGTTTGTTGATAGCTGGCCTCCCCAGCAATGCCGTGTGCAGGTGCTTGATGATGTACACCTCCTCCATAGCCGCTTTGTCGCCTCTCCGTAGCTGCATGTCTGTGACACCCACAACATCCAATGGATTCCTCCCAGGTCCCATTAGAGGCTTGGATGCAGCAGCAAGGATAGGTGCATGAGAGTTATCAAAAAGCTCTTTGAATACAGTGTGTGGCAAAACTGTAACATCGGCACCTGTGTCAATTTTAAATGGCACCTGTCTTTTGTTTATGTCTATGTTAACCATCCATGGCTCACCATTTGCTAGGACACTGCCGAGAAACACTCCATTGTCATCCTCCTCTTCTATTTCGTTAACAGTCTTTGGTGCTGTGCACACTCTCTGATAGTGTCCCCTTTTACCGCATGAGTGGCACTTTACATCATTGGCAGGACAGTCACGTATTGAATGGGATGAGGAGGAACCACCACATTTACTACACTGGATGTTCTTTGCCTTGCTGTACTGAGCGCCATGCTGCTTAGGCCTAAATTGTGCTTTAGAATGTTCAGGTTTACCTCTATCTTTTGCCTTGTCACTGCCTTTGAACACTCTGTCGATGGCTTTGCTGTCACTGGCATCTGACCCAGAGCCTCTCAGCGTGACTTGCTGGCGTTTCACCTCCTCGCTCTGTCGCGCTCTTGTGATCGCTGACTCCAGCGTCAAATCCTTATCCAACTGCATTCTCTCCGACAGCCGCATGTCGCGCAGCCCCACGACAATCCTGTCTCGGATAAGTTCATCATGTAGAAGTCCATAGTCACAGTGTTCAGCTAGTGCATAGAGGGCCGTGACAAACGAGTCTACAGTTTCGTTTTCGCCTTGTACACGCATGTTGAATTTTGCCCGCTCATATATCACGTTCTTCTTAACAATAAAAAAGTTCTGGAAGGCATCGCGAACGCCTCTGTATGTTCCCCTTGCTCCGTGTGTGAACGTCAATCCACGTAAGACATCATCCGCCTCATCTCCCATACAATATATCATAGTGTTAATCTGATTCTCCTCGGAGCTAGCATTCAGATTACTTGCCAAGCGAAATCTTTCGAACCTTCGGATCCATTTGGCCCACTCTTGCGGTCTTGAAAAGTCGAAACTCTCCGGTGGTTGTATGTTGAATGTTGCACTCGGCCAAACTGTTCTCTGTGCAACCGCCGCCGCCGCTCCATTGCCAACATCCTGCACATCCTCCATTCCGGTGATTTTTTTTTTGACACTTTAACGCGATAAAGAAAACTTTCAGACCGAAAACTCGTGATGCCCAAACGTCCAAAACAGTGTCTATTCTCTCCACGTACTCACAGGACTTCTGACACCATGTCGTGTTATGAAATAACCCGTGAGTCCGACTGTAAGTTAACGTGTCTCTTTATTGTGAACCTTCCCCAACTCTGGCGGTAACTCCCCTCACCTCTGACCCTGCCGATGATGTCATCATGCAGCTCTCGTTAACATACATAACACCACAACAATGAAAACGTTTAGCCTACTTGGTTTCTGACAGAAATTACGTTTTGTGCCAACATATTGTAGAAACACAACCACGGCTTTTATTTGGTGAACGGAGCTGCAAATAATCTCCTTTACTTTCTTTGGTTTGTTATATAGTCTACGATTCACTTGAACCACAAAACGTTTTGCCGTCGTCACATTTACAAATATGCAATTTACCTTCAATTACCAATTTATCAGTGATAGGCTACCTTTTGCTTCGAATCGCAATTGAGTGCGCATTTAATGTAACATGCCACATGAATTCCAAGAGGCCTTTAGACAGGCTCGTTTCTCACCTTACTGGACTATTATTGCATTTGTTTATGTTGTAAGACGTGAAGAAATGAAGGACATCGGCAATAGCCAGGCTAGAAATACTTTGAAATTCCCTTTGAGTCGGATCTGCTCCACCTTTCCACCAAGTTTTGCAGAAATTGTGCCCCTGTTTTTTTGTGATATTGTTGACAGAAGCTATGTGTGTGGTGCAACCTGTTAAATATTAGTAGTTCATAAACTCCAACGTGGCAATTTAGGTTGAAACTAAACTATGCCACTTACGTTCAGCTTATGTACAATGTAATTAATTGTAATGTAGCCTAACTTGTTTAATGGGCTGAGGTGCAGTGGCTGCAGGACTAAAGCGAGCGAGAGATGCAACAATGGAGAACAGCTCATGCGCTTGCTAGAGATTACATTTTTTTAAAGGGCCAGTACAAATGACCTCGCGGGCCGCCAATTGAAGAGCCCTGCACTAGAGGCACTCTTCAACACAGATGCTTTCAAACAATACAAAATACTCAGAGAATCTCCCATTGAAATGTGTGGGATTTGATCGGAACACAAACGTGTCATCTATGCATATTCTGCCCCTTTCACCACCAAAAGTTGACATGTGAGTACATCGTGCCAATCATGTAGGCCTATTGTGATCTCACAGCTGGAGTGATGTTGGTGTTGTGAAGCCTTGTGCATGTGTGGTTCTGCCCAAAATAGATGCCTGATAAGTGCAATATAGTCGCTGAGTGGAAGGACTTTGGTTTAGGTGGTTTAAATAGTTTTCCCTTCATGGAACAGCATTGTTTGCCACTAGGGACACTCTTCAGCACTCTACACTGGCATGCCTTTGCAGTTTCCCTGTTTGCCACTAGAGGCACTCTTCAACACTCTACTGGCATGCGTTTGCAGTATACAGCTCTTCCTTAGAGGCACTCTCAATATACAAGGCTGCAGTAACAGAAGACAAAATAATCAAGACAAACAGGCAAGGAAAATGCATGTAGTGAATGTAATACACATGAGCATTTCAATGTGCTTCACATAAACCACAGGTTTTGACAGGTTTTCGTGGACAGGTCAGTGATGGTGCTTGTGGACAATAACAGTGCTCATGGACAGGTCAGTGATGGTGCTTAAGGACAATAACAGTGCTCGTGGACAGGTCAGTGATGGTGCTTGTGGACAATAACAGTGCTCGTGGACAGGTCAGTGATGGTGCTTGTGGACAATAACAGTGCTCGTGGACAGGTCAGTGATGGTGCTTGTGGACAGGTCAGTGATGGTGCTTAAGGACAATAACAGTGCTCATGGACAGGTCAGTGATGGTGCTTGTGGACAATAACAGTGCTCGTGGACAGGTCAGTGATGGTGCTTAAGGACAATAACAGTGCTCGTGGACAGGTCAGTGATGGTGCTTGTGGACAATAACAGTGCTCGTGGACAGGTCAGTGATGGTGCTTGTGGACAATAACAGTGCTTGTGGACAGGTCAGTGATGGTGCTTAAGGACAATAACAGTGCTCATGGACAGGTCACTGATGGTGCTTATGGACACGTCAGTTATGGTGGACAGTTCAGTTGGTGGACAGGTCAGTGATGGTGATTATGGACAATAGCAGTGCTTGGTGACGAGTTTGTGGGAACAGAAATGAAATGTCATTTTTATTCAGAAATAGAATGTGTTCCACTGTGCCAGGGCTGAGTCTGTTTCTCTTCTTGCTGACCACTTCACCAGCTTTAGAAATAAAACCGCTCACATGGCACAGAGGAGGCTGGTGTGCACAGAATATTTGGGGCCAGCACATACAAATGAGGATAGACATGCTTGTGCTGAGCCCAAAACTGGAGTGGGTCTTCTGAGCGTGGGATGTTTGGCTCACTCAAGTACTGCTGCACCTCTACAGTGGCATTTGCAGTGGCACTTTTCACCTTCCTGGTCTCTGAAACATGTGGGTCCAGCAAATCCCAAAGGCCAGTTCCTGAATGGGGACACAAAACAATGCATTACAAAAATACAATATAAACATGGCAATATTGATCATAGATTCATACCTGAGGATTCAGCAGGCTCTTGTGCTTCTGGGTCAGGTGGAGTGCTGTCTCTTAAAAGAGCAGAACATTCGGCCGTGAGCCTTCTCACAGCATTTTGGGAATTCCCTGAATTGCAAAACCCCATTGTTTTGAATCGTGGATCCAGGAGAGTGGCCAGGGAGTGTTGACTGGCTGTCTCGTAGTGACTCAACCTTTCAGTCATGAGCCGCGTGAGGTTGTTGCAGAGCTGCTTAGCCATCTCACCCTTCACCTCCCGCTGTGTGGAAGTTATGGCCTCAGCATTCGCACAAGGGGAACACTTGTGGAGCCAGAGACAGTGTTTTCTGCTGACAGCTCCACCGTTGCCTCTTTTAGGGGAGACAATGCTCCAAGGCATTCAGACATGCTCTGGTACTCAGCAGAGGTCAGAGCCGCCAAATGGGTGCACAGTGACACCACTGCAGCACCGACTGGTTCCCTCTGCTCGTGCAGCCTGGACATCATGTGGTAGGTGCTGTTCCAGCGTGTGTCCACTTCCTGCACAAGCTTGTGAGTGGGCATCCCCATCTGCTGCTGGATGCTGAGGAGCCGCTCTGCTCTCTGGCCACGGTGCTGGTCCTGAAATAGGCCGCAATCTTCCTGGCCTTGCCCCTGATTTCTTCAAGACCCGGTGTCTGGTCAATGGCTTTCTTCACAACCAGCTTTAAAGCATGGCCAATACAAATGCTGTGTCTGACTGGCAACACAGTCCCACATGCCATGACAGAAGTCTTTGTAGCAGCTATGTTGGCTGCCGTATGCCTCTCTGGGAACTTCCCCACAGATAATAAAATGGTGGACAATTTGGCATCACCATCAATGAAATGACAAGTGATGGCAAGATAAGCATCCATATGGATTGATGTCAATAGGCTATTAGTTTTATCTTACTCTTTATTCTTTTAGGCTATTTATTTATTTATTTATTTATTTATTTATTCATTCATCAGCTTCTGTCCTCAGCACTACTTGTGTAGTGCACACATTCTCAGACCTGTCACTTATCATCGTAGGGGAGGTTTTTGGAATCATTCCCACATTATAATCATCAGCCAATCAAGGTGGTTACTTCAATCAAGCTCGTGCATAAGTAATGACATCAACCATAGCAACAGAGTTCGTCTGTTATCTTAGGAGTTGTCACTTTTCCTTACTAAGAGTAGGTCTGATAGGCTTTGTGAATAACTTTAAAAGAGAAAACTCTTTTAATTGAAGATAAAATGCTTTGTGAATACGGCCCCTGGTGTAGTAAGTTCCATTGATTACAGTGGAAGCTAATTGTTGCAGACACAACGTGAATGGAACGCTTAAGTTACGTGCCTGGTGTGGCCCACCTGTAAACGTGACAGCATCGGCACCGACACCGACAAATTGAAAAGAAAATCCATGAAGAATGAGGTGCCTGTTACTTATGGACATCAGGGGCTCAGTAAAGGACAATTCAGTGCAGAGTTCAACAAAGTGTACACACACACACACACACACACACACACACACTCCCTCCCTCTCTCTCTGTCTTTCTCTCACATACATGCACACTCTCTCCCTCCCTATCTATGACTCTCACACACACACATATACACGCGCACGCACACACACACGCACGCACACACACACGCACACACACACATGCACACACACACACACACACACACACACACACACTATAGAGGAATGGCCATACCATATGTGGCACTGCATGTTGAGCCACGTCTAAGCAATGGGTTTTGTACAACCAGATCCAGTTGTGTGTCTAAGTGTGTATGTGACGGAGAGAGAATGTGTCTCCATTGAACAAACTCATTAAAGGGAACTCCCAGTCTGTTACTGCACTCCTGCATCTGAAGAGATGTTTACCCAGAGAAGAGAAGAGAAGAGGAGAGGAGAGGAGAGGAGAGGAGAGAAGAGAAGAGAAGAGAAGACATGATGACTGTATCCTATACTTATATCTGGTGTGTAGATATTGTGCACAGGCAGATTTTCTGATGAAAACGTACCTTCTCCTTGATCTTCTTGCTCCTGTAGATCACTCTGATGTCCTTCTTGACCTCTGGGCCTGATCCACTTTTGGTAGCATTGTACAGTAAGCTGAGGGATTCCTGCAGGAAGACATTTTCCTTGATCATGACCTTTACTTAGTCTTTGTTCTGACTTGATGTTTGGGGGTCTTTTTAGGCCTTGAGTCTGATAGGAGCGTGAAGTGAGAGAGAGAGAGAGAGAGAGAGAGAGAGAGAGAGAGAGAGAGATGGGGTGGGATCAGGACTCAAACCCTTTGGCATGTGGACCCCAGTATGGGTGGCTGAAGCTTGAACTCTTGATGTCTAGCAGATGTCTGCTTGGTTAGTGCTTGGATGGGAGAGCCATAAGTACTAGTGATATTAGTGTGAACATGTTGATCATCACTACCCCATCTCACTGGCCTGTTTTCTGATGGGCCTCATCTTCTCAAAGGAACCATCCTGCTGCACACTGACCTTGTCTGCTGGAATGACACTTAGAAGCCAATGAGTTCCATCCCTCAGACTGGGGTTGCTGATGACGTCTGGCTCTGTGTCTGAACAGGGGCTCCTAGGATTAAACTACAGCAAGAAGAACAGCTCTAATGTGTTCCCGTGCTTCACACTGACATGAAGTAAAAGCAGTAAGTAGAAGAAAAATAGCCAATTAAATTCTATGTGTCTGTGTGTTTTTATTATTACCTTATGGCCATCTTTTATTTGACCTTTTAAAATGTTGATGAGGTCATCAGGATGCACCCCTTCAGAATTCCCTACTTCTAGACCCATGATGTCACACATGGGAAAGTGCAGGAACTCTCTAGTTCTGCCATCTCTGAACTTGTGGATTTTGAACTGAAATGACAATAAATGAGTTCTAGGCTTGTATTCACAAAGAATCGTATAGGATAAAAGTAACTACTAACTGCCGGATTTGGAGAAACTATATGTACAAAATATGTTACATTTCAACTTCCCTCTGCCGGCAAGTATTTACTAACATAGTATACATGAACTTCTTGTCTGGCTACCCCATGGACGGAACGGAATTTCACGAAGCTCAGCATGCATTCAGAGGGTCATGCTCTAGCCTACTCTACTGTGGTTGCTAAGGTTACGTTTAAGCTACATGACATGACTCCATGCGTACTGTGGTGTCTCTCTGATCATTTCCCAGCATGCTCTAGCCTACTCTACTGTGGTTGCTAAGGTTACGTTTAAGCTACATGACATGACTCCATGCGTACTGTGGTGTCTCTCTGATCATTTCCCAGCATGCTCTAGCCTACTCTACTGTGGTTGCTAAGGTTACGTTTAAGCTACATGGCATGACTCTATGCGTACTGTGGTGTCTCTCTGGTCATTTGCTAATTTATCTGCCCATGGTCCTGGATCCTCTGGCAAAAGCTGTTGTGCATTGCTCTGCCTATTTGCTCTTGTGTCATGTCCTCACTGTGCTCAGAGCAGCCGTACCCCCTGCTCTCTTCACCTCCATCATCCTCAATCACATCTTCTCCATCATCTTTCTCTACATGAAGGAGACATTTGATATGTGCCTCTTATCCTAATTAGAGCCTAATATAATAAAACAGAATAAGATGACCTTTCAGTCAAAATGGCTAAACATGGTTTGCTTTTATTTTGAACTGCTGTGTATAAGCACACAGAGGAGGATGAGGTCTGATGCTACTCCATTCTCTGATGTGGCAGTTTCTGAAAACTGAGCCATGTGGTTCACAATGTTAAGATCTGCTTCTATATATAATGTTGGCATGATATGTAACCTAAACTACCTATGACACTTATTAGCCCCATTATTGCTAATTGTATTGTATAGATATCATAGCTTATTAGTTAAACATGTTTAAAATTAGGCTACTATATAATGGTGTGTTAGAAAAAAAGTGTTTTTTGTGTACAGTTTATTTATGTAGCCTTTACCTCGGATTACATGTATAACCAAGGTATCATTTGAAAGTGTATGTTCTGCTCTTTCGAACACAAATATGAGTTTATTGTATAGTTTTTGATGGGGAATTCAGAGGAACCCATGTAAAAAAAAAAACTGATGCATTTAGTCCAAATTGACTGTGCTAAAAAAGTAAAGTGAATGGGTGTCCAACTCTTGAAATAGCATGCATCTCCTTCCATGCAATCCCCGCCCTACCCCCACCTTTTTCCCACGCTTAACGGTAGTGTTATATGTAGATAAATTACAATACTTACAGTATTTGAAGTAGCTGCACAACCATGCTAAATAGTATAGTTTTGGCACACGGTACACAAAGACACTTCTGCCATCATACCGTAATGTAAACTATACTCGTAAACATGCTAATTACCAACCATTTCGTTCGAAAATTCTAAAACAAAAATGTTTTATTATGTCTTTACCTGGTGAGTGAACTCTCTTGCGAGCTTGGACGTGGCACACATTTGGAATATTCCAGAATGCACTCAGTGTTCTTAGGGCAGCAGTCCTCACAACACACCACCTGCAAACAGAGGGAACAGAGGGAGACTAAGATTAATACGTTGCAAAACACACAGAACATGAAAAGACCATCACTGAAGCACTACTACACTCACATGCATCTTAACACATGCCTCAGAGCAAGTCAGGTACATCAAACAAGTGGCAAATAAGGGCTATGAAATGAAGAACATGTAGCCTAACACTAACGTTACCCTTCACAAACTAAAGATCCCTTTACTTGTAGGCATGATATTGAGGTGCCACCCCCCCGTTCACATCCATTAAATAACAGGTCTGTTAATGAACATGGCTATATTAAACTGCAGTTCCTTAAATCAGTGGGTAGATAACTGATATATATATATATATATATTCAATTCATAAATTCATACTGGACCTCTTTGCAGTTATAGCAACACTACATGTATATTATGTATCAACACTAGCACTACATGTATTAAGTTTAAATAATGTGACCTACCTATGTCCCATGGAAGTTCGCAAGGTAGAGCTAACGTTAACCGTTATTAATTCTAACGTTAACAACTTTCATCTGTGTCTGCTAGCCTGCATGGTAACAGCCACTTTAAAGGGAAACTTGGCAGGATTTCCCCCTCTGCTGGAGAAATTGTGCATTATGCTATTTCAAACTGTGGGAAAAGGTAACGATAAAGCACATGGATTTGTTTACAAGCTAGCGAACGGTTAGCATAAGTTTGGCAGAACTATGTGGATGTTACAAGGTAAGAAACACGATTTAAAACTAGTTTCTTGTTTCTCTTCTCTTTCCGGGACGGTAGTCTCAATGTTGCAAGGTTGGCTTTTCGCCTGAGGAAGCTAGGCCCAGCAGGGAAAGTCACCATTTTCACCGGAACAGGTCATTTAACCATCCAAATGATTTCTAAACGGGTTTATTACGTTGAAATAGTTGCCAAGTCCCCCTTTAAATGTAGCTAACGTTACTTGTATAGCTAACTTACTTGCGCCTGATATTTCATTCTAAAATTAACAAACAGACAAACAGGCAAACAAACAGATATTATACATAATAGTGAAGTTAGTCTGCTACTGGAAAAGTTAACATTAACAGCTATCATCGCTAGCGTTAGCTCACTAGCTAATTCTAAACATGACTAACGGCTTTGATTAACATTCCATTATGAAAACAATATATTTCGAATAAATTCACGTTTTCAATTGGCATACAAAAGTACTGCAATTCTTACCTGTGATATGATGACGGCAGAGTTTGTACAGCTTAGCAGCTACACATTCAGTCAGAGGCATGACAGAAAAGTGACGGTTGAAGTCTCACTGGTGACTGCAGTTGAAAAGGAGCAAACTCAGCAAAGATTCTAGAGTGCTACTCGAATTTGAATTTGATCAGGGGTGGGGGATGGGAATTGCTGTGTGTGCGCATGCGCTTATTAAGTGGTGATAAGCATCCGTTAAAAACAATCGTGAAAATGATTACTGTTGGCATTTTAGTCTGTTATATTACCAGACTGATTGGTAGAAGTGTCAAAACAATAGTAACATTAGCCTAGTGGGCTATTATTACTACTATTATGATTATTAACATTATTGGTTCTCATATGTTGGTCAATTCAATGACGTCAATTCCATATCATTTTGACGCCCTTTTTCTTGATATCAAATCAACGTTGATTTAACATCAATCATTACATTACATTTGGCTGACGCTTTTTTAACCAAAGCGACTAACAACATGGTAAACAGTAAGTTTTAGAACAATTCTCACAATTTTAGGACAGTTTAAAAAAAAACACATTAGAGTACAGTAAGAATAAGTGCGTCGGTGAGTGCTGTATTTTAACAGTTACTTGTCAGTTTAAAGGCTGGTGAGTACTAGGATCAGTAAGACTTGTTGTAAGTGTTGCTATGAGAGTAGATGTTCTCTAAAGAGCTGGGTCTTCAGGAGTTTTTTGAAAGTGGAAAAGGATGTCCCTGACCTTGTAGGAACTGGCAGTGTGTTCCACCAACGAGGAACAACAGATGAGAAAAGTTTGGATTGGCTTGAGCGTACCGGTGGTAGAGCTAGACGTCGTTCGTCAGAGGAGCGCAGCGGTCTGGAGGTAGTGTAAGTCTGTATGAGGGCATTCAAGTAGGTGGGAGCAGAACCGGAGACTACTTTGTAGGCAAGCGTTAGAAACTTGAATTTGATGCGGGCTGCCATAGGTAGCCAGTGTAGCTGGATGAGCAGCGGGGTAACATGTGCCCTTTTGGGTTGGTTGTAGACCAGGCGCGCTGCCGCGTTCTGGATCATCTGAAGTGGTTTCACTGCGCAGGCTGGGAGACCTGTCAGGAGGGCATTGCAGTAGTCGAGTCGTGAGATGACTATTGCCTGAACCAGAAGTTGGGTAGCATCTTGAGTCAAGTAAGTCCTGATTTTCCGTATGTTGTAGAGTGCGAAACGGCATGACCGGGCGACTGAGGCAACATGATCTGAGAAGTTTAGTTGGTTGTCGAGAACAACTCCTAGATTTCTTGCAGTCCTGGTCGGTGAAACAGACAGGGAGTCAAATTTGATGTTGATATCGTGGTGTATGGTAGGTTTAGCTGGGATGACCAGCAGTTCAGTCTTTGAGAGGTTCAGCTGGAGGTGGTGTGCCTTCATCCATGTAGCTATGTCTGAAAGGCAATCTGAGATCCGTGCTGAAACCAGGGGGTCGTCAGGTGGAAAGGACAGATAGAGCTGTGTGTCGTCTGCATAGCAGTGGTATAAGAAGCCGTGCGAACGGATAATCTGTCCCAAGGAGGTGGTGTAGATAGCAAAGAGGAGGGGGCCTAGCACTGAGCCCTGGGGGACCCCTGTGGTGAGATGGTGAGGTGCAGATAGCTGACCAAGCCATGATACGTTAAACAAGCGTCCTGTGAGGTAGGATTCAAACCAGGAGAGAGCAGCTCCGGAGATTCCCATGTCAGCGAGTATAGAGAGAAGGATACGGTGATTAACCGTGTCAAAGGCAGCCGATAAGTCAAGCAGAATGAGTACTGATGACCGAGCGGTCGCCCTGGCTTCTTTTAAGGCTTCTGTTACAGACAGCAGAGCCGTTTCGGTAGAGTGGCCGCTTTTGAACCCAGACTGATTTGGATCCAGAAGGTTGTTCTGTGAAAGGAAGTCAGAGACCTGTTTGGAGACTGCTCGTTCAATGCCTTTGGATAGGAAAGGCAGTAGTGAGACAGGGCGGTAGTTCTCGACTTGAGCAGGGTTGAGAGAAGCTTTCTTAAGTAACGGTGTTACCCGGGCCATTTTGAGCGCTGTTGGAAATGTGCCGGAGGTTAGCGAGGCATTGATCACATGTGTGATAGCTGGAGCGATGGTCGGGCTGATGGACTGAAGTAGGCTCGTAGGTATAGGGTCCAGCGAGCATGTGGTAGGACGGCTGCATGTCAGGAGTCTGGACACTTCACTCTCGGAGAGAGGCGTGAATGCTGAAAAAGATGTTCCAGCAGTCCCTAGAGGTTGTAGGAGTGCGGTATCTGAGTCAGATGCGTTGAGTGGGCATGTAGAGAATTGACTGCTGATTGCCGCCACTTTGTTTGTAAAAAATGAGGCGAGGGTATCTGCAGTAAGGCTGGATGGAGGAGGAGGCAGCTGAGGGTTGAGTAGCGATTTGAAGGTTGAGAAAAGTTTTCGAGTGTCTGTAGCGCTGTTGATTTTGTCATTGTAGAAAGCAGTCTTAGCAGCAGTGATGCTGGCTGAGAAGGAGGTCAGGAGTGTCTGGTAGTTTTTGAGGTCGTCAGCTAGTTTGGATTTGTGCCATTTCCTCTCCGCGGCTCTGAGTTTGGTGCGCTGCGATCGGATCATATTGACCCAAGTTTTATAGACCAGTGACTACATGTTAGATTGATCCCTTGTTGGACCTCTTTACAACCACAAGCAAGCCATAGCTTGTAATGCTAAAATAGTATGAAATTATAGATGCTCAACATGATGGTCAAAACCTTGACTAATTCTTGACATCAAATTGACATCACGGTGCCCGCTGGGAATGTGCTTTATTTTTTCTCTCGCACAATTGAAGCACGTAAAGGGCGACCTTTTTTTTTTTTTACATTTTCCGTCAGGGATAAACCTTATAATAACGACACATAGCCCAAACCTTGCTGCATCAGAACATTATTCTACATAAAATTGACCTGTTAATGAAACAAAGAGAACAAGAAAAAAACAACCTGAGCATGCCACTAGCCAACTTTACCTTGACTTCATCCATTGTAGCCTACTCTCTTGCGCTCCAACTACGAGACGGTTATATTGTTTAATGTTTTCACACAGAGATGCATCAAACAAATAATTCAAAAGTCGCAGTAGGCCTACTGATGTGAAGGGTCAAGTGTCGTATTGTTGACTAAAACACATATTTGCGATGTGGTAATGGTAATTTAGATTTACAAATATTTCACATATTTTGCAATGATGTTTTATTTCTAGGCTATACTGTTTTGTTTCTCATCGTATCCGCCCGCAATGAGTTCTTTTCCCGTCCGCATACCCGCCCGTACATTTTAGGGACGTCATAATTTACCCGTTTTAGCAACTTTTCTGCGGGTACCCATCGGGGGCATCAACACCACTGGGCTAGTGAAGAAGGCCCAGCAGAGACTTTACTTCCTGAGAGTTCTCAGGAAGGACAACATCCCTCAAAAGCTGCTGGTGTCATTCTATCACTGCTCAATTGAGAGTACAGTGCATTGCTTCGATTTGGCCAGCTTCCCTCGCGGTCCGCACGTGGGATCACGCAACTTTAATTTGTATTTTTCCAGTGACGCTGCAACGACGCTGCAACAACCCAAAGAACTGGCAGATGTCTCTTGTCAGCAGGGTGTCTTGTAAAAAGAAATGGAGCCTGGAAAACCCTACACCAGGGGTCGGCAACCCGCGGCTCCGGAACGTCAGCGACCACAGCTTGCGAGCGCGAACACAAGCAGGCTGAAATGGAAAAGTTTCCATCTGAAGACTGATTCTGAAAACGCGAAATGAACTGCCCGTTATATATCGCACACTGCAACGAGTTAGTATTGCTGTGTTAACCCTATTCCCTATTCCAGAAATCTTTCTCACATATGAAAAATATAAAGACAAACCTGCGCTCACGTTTAAGGGCAATTCCGCACAAAACTGTCACATTCATAACGCCAACACAATGCCATGGTAGGCTATTTAGTTGGTGTTATGGATATATGACATAGTTGCCCTTAAAGGAACACGCCACCCAATGTCAGTAGTAATATATGTTCTTACCTTAACTTTCACGAGTTGAGTCATACCTCTCCCGTGTCGGTACGTGTACTCAAACGCTCTGGTGCGCGGCGCGACTGTGTTAGCATGTTGCTATGCTAGCGGGCTCAGACATAGAAGTAATCAAAAACATCCACGTTTTCCCGACTTAAATACAGTTGCACGAGTAGTTGATAAAAATGTCTACGGTCACACAACATGAAACGTGGCGATTTTCCAAGTGAATAAACAGAAGAACTACAATGTGTGGCGCAATAGCACTGGGAGTACTTCGACCTAGCGTAGTAATATTAATTAACACCTAATTGTAGATCCTATCCACCACAGCGTTTAGAATCCATGCTTGATCGACCCCTCAGCCTCCCCCTCCCCTCTGAGCGAGAGAGAGGCACACACACTAGAGATGCGCTGATGGGCTATTATTTCAACCATCTTCGAAGTTTCAACTTCGGCTTCGTTCACCCAATGCAGTCACTGGTCGCAATTACAAAGTCTGGGAAGGTTTGTTCAATCGTTTAAAGTTTTAAGTGCAGTAGCCTATCTGTCCCCTTTGGAATAATATCTCGAAGTAGCCTCAGATGAGGTCCAGTGTTAGATAGGCTACCATACGATCCAACCTAGGAAAGGGCTAGCAGCTAACACCTTGGAAACACTCTTATGTCAAACTCCACAAGCTAGCATTCCGACCATAGAGAGTATAAACCATGACTCCGACGATATCACAGATCGATAATAATGCTTTTACTAGCTGGTAACTAAACCACAGCGGGTCTGTAAACAGAATCCAATGTCCCTTTCTACTCACCCTGAAGCCAGTTGTTCACCGTCTCAGGGCAGATTGTTGATGCGAGGGAGTTTAACTCGCAGTGCTGCTATCCAAGAGACTCGTGCAATATCAACATCCACAAGGTAAAAATCTGCAAACTCTCCACTAACGTTAGCCTAAAATAAACGGCAAACTCGTGTATCCTCCGTGTATCTGGGGTCAACTTGGGGTAAGGAGTTTTTAACAGTTTCAAGGGAGGGAGAGAGAGAGACCGTGTGAGTTGCTGTTATGAGTGCTAGTAGTACATACTGCGTTAGCCTACATTGACGTGACAATGCGTGTTATATAGCTTATTTGTATATGCACCGTAGCCTTCGCATAGGCCTAATTTAGTGGTGGTGAGTGAGTATGCACTTGTGTGGAGGATGTACAGTAGGCAATGTGTGTGTGTGAGGGATGGAGGGAGACAGAGAGACAGCGTGCGTGTTGCTGTCTCAAGCGCCCCTCGTCCAGTTTTCTACATGACCTGTAGGCTAGGTCTACAGTAGCCTATGTTGTGCCGCACAAAATGTATCTATGTTGTACATTGCACAAAATGTATACCCCCCGAAATAAACACATACATAAATAAACATATTTTTCCCGTCACTTTGGCTTCCTTGAACATTTTCCCTACGTTTCGCCACTGCTTTGCAACAGATAGATTCCAGTGTCCATGCTCCGGCAGCTCCCACAGTCATTTTCACCCAAATGATCCTACTGAAGGTTGAGCTGGAGCCTGAAACCCATCTAGTCGTAGTCAAGACACTACAGGCCTGTCCCTCACAGGCTCAAATTTGTAACCCATGCCATTAAAATGACAAATTTTCGTGTATACATAATATGCTACAGCTGTTGCCTATAGAACTTCTCAGGTCCTACCATGCCAGTGACGTCATTGAAACTGGCAGCGTTCTAATACTAACAAACGCAATTTTGGTGTTGCTTAAAAAAGGCTACGTATTGATTTTTTAAATTATTTTTTTTAGTGTCATTTATTTTTAATTGTCATAATCAACACATTATCAATGTTGATTCTTTCAGTTCAGTTCATCTTTAATTAATATTACTACCTAGGTCAAAGTACTCCCAAGTGCTATTGCGCCAGACATTGTAGTTCTCCTGTTTATTCGCTTGGGAAATCGTCACGTTTCATGTTGTGTGCCCTAACATTTTTAATCAATTACACTGTAAAAAATGAATCCTGGTGCCAAGGAAATTACACAAAAAAAATCAAGTATGACTTAATTTCTTGAAGCAGTCGCCTTAAAAAAATAACTATTATGTTTTCCCCCAAATAAATCAACTACATTTGCGAGAAATATATTCAGAGAAAATGTTCCCTAAAAGAATTGTGGGAAATTGCACAATTTCTCGCTGATAAATGTGCAGCCTTTTCCTCAAATATTTTGAACATCTGAAAAACGTCCTTCAGTTGAGATTTTGAAAAGAATGCCTCAAAGACGGACGCCATTGAAGTTCAGCATGGAATAGTAAAAGGTAAAGTATTTTGTTCCTGCTACTTGTGAAAGCTAGCATGAAACCTACTACAAATATACAATTAAGTAATGTCACATAACAGGTATATATTTTCATACCAACGTGTTTGACCTACTAGGAAATATTGGTGAAGTTAGCTTAACAGTAGCAAGGTCGCTAACGTTAGCTGTAGAAGCTAGCTGCTACTCAGATGGTTGGTAAACTAACCAGCAAGCTAACCTTAACTTCGGTAGGTTATATTATAACCTTATCAATTTAAAATGGCCAAGTTTATAATCATTTGTAATACTTGGGACACTCTAAACTGACATTAATATATTATTGGAGTCGACGACGTCTTAATCTTTTTGTAACGAATTTGAAAATGGTTGGTTGGAATTTTAATAGCCACTGAGGGAATAGCTAGAAGCTAACATGCTAACGTAGCTGGTTAACATTAGTTAGCCAGGACTCCACTGTTCTAAGCGATCTAGTGTGGTGTCAAATGCTTGTCTGGCACTAAGGGATCTGTTGACTGACTAATTAAAGCAGTCTGTCAACTAATTGACGTTTGATTGAACTGAACACTATTTGCTTTTAATTCGGGTTATATATATTTTGCTCGTAGCTAACGTTAGCTGAGACCACCAGGGCATTCTTTTAGGCATTTGTAGCATACACGTGGTGTAAGGTAACTGTTAGTGTTGTTGGTTAAGGTTAGGTGCATTGTCCATTCTCAGTAATAGTATTGATATTAGTTAAGTGTCTGTTGGTTTTATTTGGGTTATTTAGCGATCATGTCAACATATTCTGTTTGTCTGCGGTTAAAACATTTGGTAGCCTACATGGTAAATGATGTCAGAATGAATTTTGTAAGTCCTTTGCTAGTTAAGTTAGTTGATATACTGCTGATAGTCAACTGTGGTTCTTGTGTTTATATAATTATGGATTTTGTTTGTTTTAACAGGGTTGGCAAAATGCTCATCAAGGTCCAGTACCGTGGACTAAAAAAGTACCTCAAACTGCAGCCTGGTTTTTCTTATGAAAGTTTCATTGAAGAAGGTAAGGTTTTATGTGAGCTTAGCTAATAAATTTAAAATCCATGTTTGCATGCATCTGATATCAGATCACTTGGCCACTGGGTAAGGTAAAAAAAAGATTTTGTTACCCTTTAGTTGAATTAAATTAACTAAAATTGGAAACTGAATTTCTTAAATTCTTAAAGCAACCCTTTAAGATTCCAATTTTGTGTTTTTGCAGAATTTGTGCCAGCAGGTTCTTCTACTCTAAATTCTTCACTTTTCTGAAGTGATATGGAGAGGTCCTCTTCAAACAAGGGGCATCAATCTCCTGGTGCAGGAGAGAACACCTCTGCCATAGGGGATGCAGCAGAAAAGACCAAATGGGTGAGCATTTAAAAGTAAAGTCTCACTAGGAGAAATCCTTGTCCGTCCTCCAAATGCGGAAGCCTGGCTTCGTGTTCCGGTAGTGTCAAATCAACGGGCACGTTCAATCTTGCAGCACTACACAGATCTGGCTGAACGTAAGGCATGTTTTTTAGATTCAGCCAGATCTGCTTGCAGATCCAGTGCTGCAAGATCGAACACGCCCGCTCATTTGACGTTAACGGAACACGAATTTAGGCAATTTTCTTCCTTCAGATACAGGTCTTGTTATAATCTCCCTGTACACATTCAAAAGTTTATAACACTTTAGTTTGTCTGTAGAGACCCTCACCACACTACCAAGTGTAATCATATTTTGAGCACTGCCAGTGGTTTAAAATAGTGTTTGTTTTTTCAACATGCTTGCTGCCCCCTTAACTTTTACTGTAGCCTATGCTGTGGTCTGTGTTGCAGTCTTGCTCAAAACTCCACCAATTAACACAATTTTGCTACCACACTACCATAAATATACCCTAGGTTGTTTGTGCTCTTGAGTTACACTTTAATACATCTCCTGTGTTTTTAGAGGGTGCAGGTAAGTTTTCTCTTTACAAGTGTATCACCGTTATTGTTTCTCTTTTACCCATAGATGGTCCAGGAGGTTCTGGAGAAGAGTTCAGGGGGAGAGGAAACAATGGAGGAGTATAAGAGATTGAGCACCTTGACACACTGCACAAGACGGCATCATATCCTGGTCAGCCACATTGTTGAAATGCATGGGTATGTTTTGTTTTGTAATGTGAAAAAACAAAGTAGAAGCATTATTGTGCACATATAGCCTCTCACACAACTTGCCTGCAGCGTGACAAGAAAAACCTAAATTTGGTAGTAGAATTGTTGTGTAAAAACAATTTTGAACTGATGTTTGTCCTTCTTTACACTTCTCTCATCTTCTTAAAGGAACTCTGGATCTCATTCATAGTCAGCATTGGGTCCTTGGTTACCTGTCTGACCAAGGCCCCTTTGTCCCAGGATTACTCAGTTTGGCTTGCATTTTTGCGGAGAGTTGGAGGATTTTGTGTAGATGTTGATGAAGATGATATGTTTGTTATATCTCTGTCAGTCATCTGAATATTTTTTAAATGTTTTTTTTAAATGCCCAAGCTATTGTTATTTTTTCCCCCTCAACGTCAGGTTTAATTTACACTGAATAAATGCTGTTAAATGAAATACTGACTCTAATTGTGTATATACTGTACACCACATCCTTTAAAATGTATAGTAATAGACTTATTTAAAACATGCATAACTGCTCAAAATAAGTGAGGCAACTATATTACACGTGATTTTATCATGCAATATTAACCAGAAAAAATCAGGGAAATTTCCTTGATTTATTTTGAATATGCTTAATTGCATTGAGATATTTTACACAATTTGTTTTTGTATACATGAATAATTTAAGTAAATTTCCATGATTTGTTAAAATCTATATTCTTAAAAATAATAGGGTTATATTTTTCCCTAATATTTTCACGTGTAATAAGTTGCCTCATTTTTTTCATGCATTCCTACTGTGTCATTTTTTACAGTGTACTTGTGCAACTGTATTTAAGTAGGGAAAACGTGGATGTGTTTGATTAATGCCATCTTACTCTCTCTACGGCCACGGCAGAGCCCGCTAGCATAGCAACATGCTAGTGCTGGGCGGTATGGCCAAAAATGTATATCACAGTATTTTTCTAAATTCTTACGGTTTCACGGTATATGACGGTATTTTTTTTCCATGCATAATCAGATGTTCACAGCATTTTCTACAGGTTGAGGGAAGAATTGCTGCAGTACATTGACGGTCTGGACTAACGGATGGTCTGTTTTACTGTCATGATGTAGAATAACTCCACACTAGTGGTAATGCAGTTTTGCATGGCCCCAGAAAATGATGCTGTTTACAAAGAGCCACTCATGATTCTAATGAAGAATCTAATCAGAATGCAAAGACAATTGCAGTCAAAATACAGAACTGTACTGTGCAAATTTCACAAACATCTTGTAGCCTATAAAACCAACACAAAAAGTTGTGCAACTTTATACTTTTTTGAAAATTATACAATTTAAAATGAAACCTCTCTGCTAATATGCTTACTCTGTCAAATAGGCCTATCAGAAACGTGCCTTATTGTTATTGTGTGGTTTACATGACGTTAGTGGTAGGCTAACGTTAACTTCATGTGAAAGTGGATGTCATGTTAGCCTGCCATGAGCTTCGGTTCGGTTCGCTAGGCAAAACATTAACAAAAAAGTTTGTTTTGGTGCACTGATGACAACTAGCCAGCTTGTATTGCTCAGTGCATGTCTAGAACATGCTTTACTTGCTACCTGGATAATTTCAGCCATATTCTTAAGGTAAGATGAATGATAACCTCATTAAACTTCACTGTGTTTGGTGGGTTGCTAACTAACGACATCACCTACTAGCCAGCTAGTTGCTGTTGAACAATCTCAATAGAATTTTCGTGACGGTAAATCCCTTTCGCTAGCAGTATCCCTTAACGTTTTTCCTTAACTAAAGAAACAATTTAAGGTATTCTGTGCAACACCCTTAAATAAACCCCTTATCTAAGGATAAATTAAGCCTTAAGGGTCATACTTAAGGGGAAAAACTTCAGGTGTTTTGTGTTTACCCTCACTATGCCTCGCAGTGGCACCATGCGTGCGTGTGAAAAAAGTCCCGCGGCGCAGCGTTCCAAACGTTGTGTAATCAAATACACCGGTATGGCGGTATATTAAAAATTCATATCATAACGAAAATATACACCGGTATACGGTGTGAACCGGTATACTGCCCAGCACTACAACATGCTAACACATTTGAGCCGCGCGCCAGAGCGTTTGCGTGCACATACCGACGCGGGAGAGGTACAACTCAACTCGTGAAAGTTAAGGTAAGAACATATATTACTACTGATTTTGGGTGGCGTGTTCCTTTAAGGGTCAGCTGCAGTTCCTTATCTGACCACAATTTGACACAGGGCAATAAGGGGCACTGATGCTCCTGTCAGCAGAGATCATCGGACCCATGACATAAGTGAATAGCCAGGGTTACCATGGATTAATGAATAATTAATTTCAGACCCGTTGCAAATGGCAACACGGCCTTGTTAAAGGTTTGCACTACGTGGGCACCTTTAGTTATGAAAACGTTCAAACATCATGTTTAATAAGCGACACATGGAACATAAAATGTCAACTGAAATAACTGGTGAACAAGCATTAACTTCCAAGGCATCAGTAGGCTATTATGCCTAAATTCACAAATGCACCTAGTATTTAATTGAAGCCCCACCATGTCTGGTGAATAGATGTCTATGGAGTGGAGCAGTAGAGAGCACTAGTAGCAAATATATTATATTTCCTAAAGTCAAAATCACTTCAGAAATATGCAATGACAAAATATTGTATGAAAATAATGACTATGGGATGTGAATACAAAGACAAACAATAAGGATGAAGCGCAGTCTTTCTTACTCTCATCATAATAATGACATAATAATATGTCAACTATTTCAGTGAATATCACATAGTAGTCTGCCTCTAGAAAACCCTCACTATGCTAACCATTGATGCATATCATAGTAGTGTAAATGACGTCACTCGTCAGGACCAAAGAGGAGAATTAATCTGACTAAGTATTGAAAGGTTTTAGTTCGAAGTAATATTACTATCCATGGTAGGCTGATGTAGGCCTATCCACAATACTGGTTATAAGAATGCCTTCTATCACAATTTTCATTTAGACTCGTTTTCCCCAAGGATAGTGCACAAAGGCCCTCCGCTGCGATTAATTTGGGAGGTAGGACACAAGTAATGATCCTAGTGTGAAAGTCGGTCAGAGTCTATAGTGCTGACCTGGATCACTATGCTCATCTGAAAATAAAACACCAAAGCTACAGAGGGTTCAGGATGTACTACTGAGGTTTTAGCTGTCTAACTCCAGACTACTATTAAGATCAGCGATCCATCCCAGTACAATACAATGGTCAGTTCTGGTAGCATGCCATTTCCACCTGATTAGCCCCTACGGCACCGTAAACTAATCCCAGCCGTTCCTTGTGACGCACCAGAACATGGAGGATATCTAAAGAATGCAAGAAAGCTATGCAGGTCAGAGCTTACAATTTATTTGTCAGGTATAAGTAACTCATCCAATACATTTTAGAAAGGACATCTAAATGAATAATGTGAAAGTTGCGAAAACAGGTTAAAGTAACATTTAGGAAACCATACGAAACAATCAGAGAATGAACATACCAGCTCAGAGGATGATGACTACACACCAAAATGGTAAATTAACGACTGCTTTGAATTAACATTTAACACGTGTCATTTAAATGTGCTGGTGAAATAGTTGTGTACTCTATTGTTATTTACCCCCTATTCACCCATACACGCCATCAACTCTGTGGCGCAGTGCGTTAAGGCCGGCTGATGACAGCCACCGGTATGCATCAATTAACAGTCACCTGTCCAAGAGTTTGAATCTGGGTTGAGGTTTTGACAGCAATATTCACATCGTTATTTACGCATTTTGGGAACCCAAAAGTCCTACGGGGAGTTTCCATAGGGCATTTTACAAAACGCATCAATGTATGCTATTCGTACCCCGGTGCACACAGCAATGTCCTATTAGTACCCCGTCTGGTACAAATATCAATGCATGCTATTCATACCCCGGTGCACACAGCAATGTGTTTTATTAGTACCTCGTCTGGTACAAATATTAGTGTATGCTATTTGCACCCCTGTGCATTTAATCTGGCATATTGATCACACAAGCAACATGTTTTTTTTTGTTGTTACATAACAGAGTGTGAATAGCTCAGCTGTGTAATAGACACTCTGAATAAGGTATGCTGTTTGCATCAATGTACAGTTAGAAGTGGAGGCTATTCGTACCCTGGTGTTTATAGTACTGCATGCTATTTACACCCTGGTGAATGAACTAGCTAATTGTTGCAATCAAAACTTCCGTTTGAGAACCGATTTCTTGTTCAAATTGCGCGCCTTCTCTCCAGAGACGTTGGTACACATGCACACTCACTCTGCCAAAATGCATTACACAGGAATTGAACCCGGGTCTCCCACATGTCGGCCTTTGCCTGTGACCACTGCACTATCTACTTCCACAAGGAGTTGAGGTTTGCAGGTAAACTTATAGTTTATAGGCCTGAACGTCATATTCACAAATTTTCTGTTAGCTAACAAACTGACGGTTGTATGTGTTCACTGAACAAAAATTATGAAAGTAAAACACAACTTTTCCGTCTCAAATTTAATTTGAACAGATATTAGTGCTGAAACCGTTCAGAATTATTCACTTTCTGCTGACGAAAAAATGAATGTCGGCCATGTTTTTTGGGCACGCGAGCAACATGTTTTTGTTGTTATGTAACAGGGTGTGAATAGCCTAGTTACAGGGCTGCCAACTTTTCAAAAAACCTTGGAGTGAGATTTGGTGGGGGCAACCAAAATTTTGCTGCGGAAATTTTTGTTTGGCTCGTTCAGCATTATACCGTACAGTAAAAAAAAAGTACATTGGTTCTCAGGTGTAGGGACCAGGGTCCCAGAGTTAAATTAACATTGGTATCAAAGGGATCTAGCCTAATGCTAGGACCATGGGCGATGGAGGCATTCTGAAAGTGGGTGGGACATTTCAGTGGGGGGTATGGGGGTCCTCCCTCAGAAATTTTTTTTTGGACTAGATGCAATTTCCTGAATTCTGGTACATTTTACCAGGTTATTTAGATACTTCTATATAACAAAATAAAGCCAGCCTACGAAATTAATAAAAAGTAAATCATGCATAATTTAAAAATAACTCAATATATAGGCTACTTGGCTACACAATAAGGTTTCCATTACAGCACTGCGGACGTTCAATGAACGCATGAAAGCGGATAAAGTAAATTAAATATCAAACTAAAGCGAAAATGTCATGCTTTTGAAGGCCTACCATTGTGCAGTCTAGCTGTGGTTAGTGACGTGATGCTGTTAATGGGGAGTTTTACATAAACCTATAGGTTATTATTTATTTGGCGTACAAACAGCACTGGTATTTCGCACGGCAATAGTGGGGGGGTCCAAACTAACAATTTTAAAAAGTGGGTGGGTGTTTTGTAAGAATTTAAGAAATGTTTGTATATTTTAACTTTTAAATGCATCAATCTGGTAGCCTAGAAATCTAGATGCACCCTAGCGGCAGCAAATTAATTTGCTCAGCCTGTACGTCTAGTATCAAACCATAGGGATTTCTATTGGCTGACGCCGTGGACGTCATCCAATCACAGCGCTCTATTTTGTTAGAGAGTCTTAAGGCGGGCTTAACAGGATAACAACAGTCCTGCGACGGTGAACAACAAGGAAGGTGGCTATGGCGAACGAAGAGCGGTTGTTTGAATCGGCAATCAACTTTGGAGGAGTTGGACTTGTGCTTTTCTTTGAAAGTTGAGCAACACAATGCACTTAAGTCATTCCTTTCGAAGAAGGATGTATTTGCCGTTTTGCCGACCGGATACGGATATGGTCGTAGGCCTATTGCATGCCTAGGCAGTTTTTGAAAGACAATTCTCTGCCCGCCCCTTGGATTAAGCAAGGTGAATGGTTCGATTCCAGACTATACATTTAAATGATATAGGATGGCCCTCCAGGCTATCAATCTGGTGCACTTTTAAAAATAAATTCAGAGGTCAGACTTGCTTATTTTTATGGAAATATTTGTGCTGTAGCCTAAGCTATTTTGCACTTCAGAATTATAACCATGCATACACAGGTGGAATAGTTATGGTGATATTGCAATAAGTTCACAACCACAAAAATATATGGTACATTTCACAGTTCAGAAATGTTCAGCGCTCCATGAAATTATGCAGAAGTGGTCATCTGTGTTTTTCAGCTAGTTCATTTAAGATAATATATTGGTCATTGTAATGGCCATAGCCTACAGGCTATTCCTTTTTCAGGATGTACCCATATCTGCATGATGTGAATGTTTGCATATGGCTTATGTCAGGCTTTATATCAATATTTGTGTCTCCTTATTGGATTTTCTTTATATTTTTGCATTAGTGTCACTAGAAAGCATGGCAATATAAATATATTCATTTATCTGTGTAAGTGGGATTGGCTGGAACCTGACAATATAAGAACCATGATAGTGGGATAATCTACTGAGCAATTTACAAAAATGTATGTAGGCCTACTGACAAATAGGTTACATTAGAATACATTATAATTTCGCCCCAATGAGGCTATGTAGAAATGTGTTGCAATTTCAAAAACAGAGGCATGCTTTATATCCTCGTATTCGGTACGGTTTGCTGTTTATTGTGATATTAGGTTTGCCACATGTTGTGTGAAGGGTTAGTGAGATATTAAACCGAGAGTAATGGGTGTGCACTGTGTGCAAAATGCAAATATGATTAGCCTAAATTGCACGTCGGTTCAATGATAATTTTCTCGCGAACCATTTATCACAGCAACTTCATTGCGCTAATATCATTGGAAAGCTTAGATTCCGCTCGTTCACATGATGTGTGATATCATGTATAGGTTTAGTTTAGTTGAACCTCATCTGCCAGGTATTTGACCTACCACGTTGACACTTCAGCGTGAAAAATACTCAAAGCATAGGCCTACCTGAAGCCGGGGGAATGCGCCTGGGATGGCTTTTGAAGTAGCATCGCAAATGAGAGAAAATTTAGAAAATTCCACAGACAGGGGGTGCTCTTGAACCCTCTCACCGTCTCTGAAAGCATAACCGTGGCTCAACAGGTAGATCTATAGGCTAAACTCATTTTTCAGGCATCTGACCGACCGGGTTGACACTTCAGCGTGAGAAATCGTGAGTGTGGCGTGTGAGTGTGTGAAACTAATCAAATGCGTGTGTCTCACGGCCAATGCGTGAGAGTTGGCAGCTATGTAGTTATGTGGCCAAGGCTACCAGGGGTACGAATAGACACTCCGAAATCGGAAACATTCAACCCTTTTATTTATTTAGGTCAAACAGCAATAAAGATTTCTCTCCCTGACTAACTACAGAAAGGATTTAGCTGTTTGGGAAAGTATGCATATTGTGGCCTACAAAGAAGACATCAGACTCCACTTCCTACATACACATACATCTACCTTGACAATCTCCAAACCAACAAGTCCACACGCTTTTGTTTAGAGAATTGATTAAATCCCATTTATCAAATCAATGATACATTCATCATTTTTGTTTTTAAATTTACTACATCCAGTTGTAAAATCCAGTTTAAGGACAAGTTGGAAGATCAGCTGAAGAATGGCAATGCTTACTGTGCTTGTAGAGGGATTAAGGCTATGGTGGGAATGAGTGATAAGAAAAAAGGGGTGGTTACATCTGACAAACCTGACTCTTGGTGGAATCAGTTTTCCGAATCAGTCAGCATACAGAAAGGAAGTTGCTACACTGGAGACCTGGTGCAAAAATAACAACCTTAAGCTGAACGGTTCTGTTACAAGTCTACTCATGCCCTGTCTTTTTGTAGTCTGTCCTGTCCCTTTAAATGCCCTACTTTCAGTAGTAACTGCACTTTATGTATAGCTATAATGTGTGTGCACCAAATGTATCCTGACTCAAATGTCTTTTATATATTAGCACCACTTGATCCATGGTGAAACATTGTTTTGTCTCACTATATACATTGTATATAGTTGAAATGACAATAAAACCCACTTGACTTGACTTGATGTGTTTGTGTGTGTGTGTGTTTGTGTGTGATAGTGTATGCATGTGCCTATGTGTGTGTGTGTGTGTGTTGTGAGGGGAAAATTACAAAGATGAACTTTAACCTTGTGTTGTTTTGATTTGATACTTGTGTTTCAGTAAGATCTTACACTTTTGAACGGACTCTTCTGTTAAATCTTAATCTAGTTTGTAATGTTCCTTATGATTGATACTTCTAGTGCAGTGTCAATTCATTCTTTCGTTGGAAAATAACCTAGTTCTTATTATTTGATACTTCTGTTTCAGAATGTCTGGTAGTTAGCCTACTACCCACCCCTGGTGCTGAGTTATGTTAAGGTTTTGTGAGCATGAGCGGCTTGGCTTATGCACAAATCCCCTCAAGACCTCTATACCCGAGACCAAGACAAGACCGAGACCAAATATAGTCGAATCCGAGACAAGACCAAGACCAATCTCGAGTACTACAACACTACTTGTATGACAATATGTTCTTAATGTCCTTGGTTCTTAATTAACTCATTGTATTGACCAAGTCATGTGTGTGCAGAGAAGGTGTAATGATACAATTTTACAATGAGATTATGATACCGTGCCAGGTATTAGTGTGTGTGTGAGGGACAGAGATTATGATACCGTGCCAGGTATTAGTGTGTGTGTGAGGGACAGAGATTATGATACCGTGCCAGGTATTAGTGTGTGTGTGAGGGACAGAGATTATGATACCGTGCCAGGTATTAGTGTGTGTGTGAGGGACAGAGATTATGATACCGTGCCAGGTATTAGTGTGTGTGTGAGGGACATATAGTTTTCCCACCTCTCCCTATTATCTCCCTTGGTTGTGGCGACGGCCTCAACTTAACCACAAGTGGTGTCTCGGTGACGACCACGCGTATTAAGAGGGGAAACGGATAGCTCAAGTTACAGCTATGGGTGGGACATTAAGTATTAATCAAAAATGATCCAGTGCAATGGTACAGTCCTCTCATAATACAAATGAAAGAAAGGTATGGTCAAAGTGCCATATGGTTGGGTACAAGAATTTGGCTTCCCCTCAAAGGGCAGTCAGAGTGTGAGACTAATAGGGCAACTGGAAGACAAACTTAATGAGGGAAAATCTAAGTTAACAGCGAAAAATGGTGCAGGAAATAGCAACTCAAGGGGTCAGTTCGGGAGAAGGGGCGCGTCTGAGAGCACATGGTGGAGGTGGGGGGGCATCTGAGAGCACATGGTGGAGGTGGCGGGGCCAGAGGGGAGATTGCTTGTGTACTGACTGAGATGGACATCAAGGACACTATGGCTCACCTCCCACACCCAAAGGACTCTGGGAGTAAATTCTCAACTGAGCTGTTGGCCTTTTGCCAGGAGTTTAGCCCAACTGTGCCAGAACTGAGGAGAATGCAACACTGCCTACAGGGCATTGATAGAGCGACTCTGTACAATTGCAACACTGCCTACAGGGCTATGATAGAGAGACTCTGTACGATTGTTAAGGATGTTTTTCCACCTCCGTATGAGTATTAAAAATATCCCAGCTTGCAACAAAAAGTAAAGGATACTGTTAAAAATCTTGGTGTTTTTGTGACAGTTATCTAAATTTCAACAGCCACATGAAAGCAATAGCTAAATACACTTTCTACTACCTCAAAAACATGCTTATAGGTCTTATGTCAAAACATGATTTCGAAAAAATTCTATGTTGATAGAGAGACTCTGTATGATTGTTAAGGATGTTTTTCCACCCCCATATGGATATTTAAAAAATCCCAGCTTGCAACCAAAAGCCTGACGAAATGGTGAACAAAGTTTTAGGTTGATTGGTGGAGCTGTGTCCCTGATCCTCTGTTGATCTGTTGCGTCGGTAGGCAAATTGGTACAGGTCCAGTGCAGTGGGCAGACATGATTTCAGCTGTGAGAGAACCAGCCTTTCAAAACATTTCGCAACGATGGGTGTTAGTGCAACCGGGCAGAAATCATTTAGTTCCTTGGCTGTGGAGTGTTTAGGCACCTGAACAATGGTGGCAGATTTCAAACTGTAGGGGATGTGTTGAAGACGTTGCAGAGCCAACTGCTCTGCGCAGGCTCGCAACACACACCCGGGAACTCCATCAGGGCCAGCAGCTTTCCGAGCATTCACCCGGCCCAGGATGTCGCAGACATCTGAGGTGAAAAATTGGAGTGTGTCCTCGTCCGGTGAAACAGCTGACTTGAAGGCTGCCTCCTTGTTTTCCCGGTCAAATCGAGCATAGAAGTGGTTCATCTCGTCTGGGAGGGAAGTAGAGGAGGGTAGGGAAGAGTTGCAAGGGGATTTGTTGGTGATTGTATGTAGACCTTGCCACATACGCCAGGGGTCGGAGGAGTTGAAGTGCTCTTCAATCCTTTTCTCGTAGATGTGTTTGACCCTGGATATTCCTTTCCTCAGGTTGGATCTGGCTGAGCTGTAGGCCTCCTGGTCTCCCGACCAGAAAGCTGCTTACGCCTTGAGGAGAAGGCAAACTTCTTTGTTCATCCAGGGTTTCTGGCTAGGGAATAATAATATGTATAATGAACAAAAAATATTTCCATAAACACACATAATATAATGAAACAAATAATAATAATATGTTCCATATACATGAAATCACCTGCAACAACAATGGAATCCACTTTTCCTTATTAAAGGAGAATTCCGGTGTGATAGTGACCTAAAGTGTATTGAAACATGATACCGAGTGTGAACGTATGTCTCATAGCCCATCTCGACTTGTCCCCTGCACTCCAAAATCTGGCGCTAGTTAGCCGATGCTACCAACAACTTTTTCAGTAGTGGTGCTTCCAATTCCAGTGGATTCCAGTTTCTTCCAGTAGCAGCAACTGGAATCCATGCATTTCCACTGAATTATTTTTGGAATCTGATCCCTTATCATAGCTGTTCATTCTTACTCGTTGCTCGACTTATCGTGACTAAATTCAAGATGGCTGCAAACGCTAAACTTCGTGAAGATACTGTCTGTATAAATCGTCTTGTAAGTAAACTACCAGTGCTTTTTCAAAGTTCTCAATGTCTCGTTTTAAATGTCAGGGCCCTCGGAAGTCTACCAATGAAGTGTGGAGATACATTGAGCCTCGTAAATGGGTGTAAAACAGTGATTTATTTGCATGGCTAGCCCGATGCCGAAGCACCACTATTGAAAAAGATGTTGGTAGCATCGGCTAACTAGCGCCAGATTTTGGAGTGCAGGGGACAAGCCGAGATGGGCTATGAGACATATACGTTCACACTCGGTATCATGTTTCGATACACTTTAGGTCAATATCACACCGGAATTCTCCTTTAAGAGTTTGGATGCAAAGACAGTTTGCCTTTGAACACATCTGAACACATAAAACAAAAATCTGCTGAAGCTTTTTATTGTCAATCCCGGTAATTTCTATGAAACTGCAGTTTGGCTGTTTTTATGGACCAGGGGTGCTTAGCACCCTCTATATGGGTGTATCACTTCTTTGTAACTATGAAAATGATTTGTACAAATAATTGAATCATTGAAATAATCAAATAACTTATTGACTTGGCCTACTAATGTTTTCAAAACTTGAATCACTCACACTATTATTTGTGTTTAATGACTTGATTATTTTTTCCATATTTCATACATTGACGTGTGTATTGAATTTGTTATAAAAAAAAAGGATCGTCTTTTACCATGGAGGTATTATATATAACTGGAGAGAGTGACTAAGTCCCGCCCCCATTCATTTCAATGGACCATGCTAGGCTAGCTACTTCAGCCAAAAAAGTTTGAAATTGACCGCAGCCATCTACAAAAATGGCGTTTCATGGGTGTTCGTTTCCGGCACCAGCTAGAATTAGCCTATTAGATTCCACGTTACAGACGGAGACAACGTAAGGTACAACGGTATGTCGTTGATGAAGATTGGACATTCCCTCAGAGGAAAAGAAGTTGTTCGGGAACGCGCTTCACCATCGTTATAAGCGCAAATGTATTAAATTGGTTGGGATAACATTTTGGGAATGGTGGTAGAAGTTTGCCTTGTCTCTGAAGTCCTGGGTTATTTAATGTGATGTTCACATGTGATAATAAACAATGCGAATCAATATTGAGTCACTTTAGGCTACACCAATAATGAACCCTAAATGCTATATTTGGACAGGTTGTATTACGCAATAGCCTAGGCTAGCCAACGAAAGTTAAGTAGACATATGGGATGTAAGAAACTTGTGGATAGCTGAAATATTTGCTGCACCAAGTGTGCATTTGCAGCTTGTTAAACCCAGTTAAACCTAGGCTACATTTGCAGGCAGACAAAATGAAGCCAACGCAAGTTGGACTTACCGATAAGTGCACATCCCTCGAGTATTGTGGTTCGAGCAGGCAAAGAGTCTGCAACTGTTGTTGGATATTTGGCTTTTGCCTCGACTGGCAGCCTGGTCAAATGCATAGCCTAATCATGTCAATGTTGCAAGAAAGCAAACTAAATAAGTCATTGACATTTGTTTCGTTTTAAAAAACTTGGGGAGACATACAGTAGGTTACATCCAGATGTTGCTTTGTCATGGACTACAGGTAGGAACTACAGCCTGTGCATTTTAAAATAGTTTTCATGCACAACGCAATGAGTAGGCTAATAATTGGATATAGGTCATTGCATCTGCTAAAATGTATGGTCATAGTCAGTTACCTTGTCAACCCACACATAAGGCAAATAATAGCCTAATATGACAACATTTACATTTTTCTTTTATTAACGACAAAGTCCGGTATAATACAGACTAAACCATGTAGGCATTAAGTCAAATATCAGTAGCTTAATCCAAGTAGTTAGCTGTTTTATTTGTCGTCTTCCAGAAATCCAAACCAACATGGACGTGCGAGGACGCTCGTGCCCAACACTAAACTCGTGCATGAGCTGTCATCTACCAATCAGCATGTGCAAACTGGTGCCGGAAGTTGCAACCATGTAACGCCATGTTTTCAAAAATGTCAGCGGCCAAATGCCATGCTAGCTAACTGGCTGACGCTAACCCTTCAAATCCTGACCCCCTGTGTTTTACAGCAGACAACGGTAGAATGCTGGTCCTGTCAAACCTGCGAAAACCAACACAACATTGATATGCTATGTCTCATCCTAGACGCTAGAGGGTGCGAAGCATCCAAGCTCGAATAAACATTTCAAAGGCGTCGGTAGAAGAAGAAAAACAAAACAAACGACAAACACTTAGAAAGAGTGCGTTTGTTGAGTGGTTAATTCTGAGATATTTCGGAAGGAAAACTGTTTGTCTTTGTATACAGATCATTTGTCCATTCTGTCATTGGGGACGTTGCAGTCTTTCTTTTTCTCAAGTCAGTATTTAAGTATTATTGTCTACGACGACATGCAGCAGTGTTCGACCTCGCGCCTGAAGCGAATGCACCCGTCAAACCACACCGATTCCGCGAGGCTTGAAGGAGTCGGAACTAAAAAGGTGGGAGTCACGCTCCTGCTTGTGTAAAATGTTTGAACGACAGACACTATCTGGCGTTTCTGGCCAATTGACAATGACCGACCTTGCACAAGTAGGCTACATTTTGTATGAGGCAGCAAATATTCTTCAGATGCAATGTCATATAGATTACTTAAAATAAGCTATAGCCTAAATAAATCGGCCAACATTAAATCCACGTAACGTTTAAACGCTCGTTTTTGGTTAAGAAAACAATCATACTTGAAGACGTTTCGTGCTGACACACAAACATACGGGCATTTGTGGGCGTTTTTGGGCGGTAACCAGGTAGGCTACGCAGTGCTGTTGGAGGTGCAAAAAAATGCTGCATCGCCACTGCCCACTGAGCTGGCTGAAGGGTTATACAAGTATTTCGTGTTTAGTTGTATAATGAAAAGCACGGTTTTTATAGCCATCCATGCGCGTTCACTTCTGTCTCGCTATCAATTTATAACCATAACGGGCTATTTGAGGTCTTTAGAACACTAAACATATCGGAGGTGTCAAATGTTGACTTACTCCAGTCTAGATTTTTTTACTTTAATCACTCCCATGATGTATGTATGCTGTTGTCTTTCCTAAGTAAAGTGGCTGTTTCGAGGTTAACTGATGCTTTAATCAGCCAAAATCCCATATTGTTTGCACCTCCAAGTGGTCTGTGATGTAAGTTTGTGTGAAAGAATATCACAGCTGGTGGCCGGTGTCCCCATCTGCCTCTGTCTGTCAGAGTATTTGTGGTAGATGTGTTGGCGTATTTAGTATGGCAGATTTTGAGCTTTTGGAGGCCTGTTGCTTATGTTGTAATACTAACAGAAGCCTGCACTTTTGGTGTGTGTGTGTGTGTGTGTGTGTAGATGAGTGAGCTCGGTCAACATATGGACACACGCAGACAAGCCTGCATTGACCTGGAGAAAGCCACTAGGTGCATCACACAAGCATTACAGGTAAGACACACACACACACAGAATAGCCATAGCTACGTTATTAAACCAGTCTTCAGTGGTGATGGACCCCATCTATATACAGCCTACATACACAGACACACACAGAAAATAGTCATAACCAGGGTAGGAATTTCACGGCGGCCCCGATGGCAATGGCCGTCGATGCCCCTTGCGTTGGCCGTGATGCCCCTTTGAAAATCAGAGGTTTACTGGCCTTGGTGCACCCTTCTTTCAATATTCTGCTTTGCGTCCGACTACTAGCGATTTTTATTTAGCCTATGGCCTGTCAAAACAATCTTAGCATTCACAGCACAAATTAATTATTTCACGCAGTGGAGAAAGTGACCGCGCACGCTGCACGGGAGGAAAGTGCGTCCAAATTCACCCTCTTCTCAGTTGAACTACTCGCAAAGTAGCTGGAAGGAGGAAGGAGCACCGCGAGAGACACTGGCAATAAGTAATAATGCACGTTACTTTTGCCCCTTGAATCGCAGGGAACCAATCACACCTGTGTATCTGATTTACTCATCACACAGCTGGGAGCTTAGTTCATTCTAATGTCAGAGGAAACCAGTGCAGTTTTCATGCTACTGGGCTCCCCCTGCTGGCCTCCCCTGTAGGTGCAACTATTTCACATGGCAGTCGCAACACTTGGTACATAAGTATAGTCAAAGTCCTTTTAGGCAAGTCCCTCCACTCGGCGGCCATATGACAACGCTTTTTGGGCACTCGTCGGGCATCCATTTCGGCAGAAATGCGCGTGCGCAAGGCTTCACGACACCAGTCTTGCTCCAGCATGTGGATTTGTTTACAAACCAGCAAAGATCATTTCCGAAGATTCATTACGACTAACATGGTAATATTACATTATTTAATACAAATAGTAAGCTATGATTCTCCAGGATGTTAGCAAGCAAATTGTAAAGCTGGTTCTCTGTGGGCTATCGCTTGTGTGTGTGTGTCCGTCTGTATGTTTGTTGACGTCCTTAATGTGTTTGTGCCTTTTTCAGCATGAAATAGGTCGGAACCAGGATCTCTGCGTTTTGATCCATCGTCTGGAAGAGAAGGAGGCGGAGATTAGCGGTAGCCTGACAGAGCAGGTGGAGTCAAACAAGGAGCTGAAGCTGAAAGTTGTTGAACTACAGAAAGACCTGGAGGAGAAACACAAGTCAATGACACAGGCCAACCAGGTGAGTGTGTGTGTGTGTGGAGGAGAAACACAAGTCACTGACACAGGCCAAACAGGTGTGTGTGTGTGTGTGGAGGAGAAACACAGGCCAAACAGGTGTGTGTGTGTGTGTGGAGGAGAAACACAAGTCACTGACACAGGCCAAACAGGTGTGTGTGTGTGTGTGTGTGTGTGTGTGTGTGTGTGTGTGTGTGTGTGTGGAGGAGGAGGAACACAAGTCACTGACACAGGCCAAACAGGTGTGTGTGTGTGTGTGGAGGAGAAACACAAGTCACTGACACAGGCCAAACAGGTGTGTGTGTGTGTGTGTGTGTGTGTGTGTGTGTGTGTGTGTGTGTGTGTGTGTGTGTGTGTGGAGGAGGAGGAACACAAGTCACTGACACAGGCCAAACAGGTGTGTGTGTGTGTGTGGAGGAGAAACACAAGTCACTGACACAGGCCAAACAGGTGTGTGTGTGTGTGTGTGTGTGTGTGTGTGTGTGTGTGTGTGTGTGTGTGTGTGTGTGTGTGTGTGTGTGTGGAGGAGGAGGAACACAAGTCACTGACACAGGCCAAACAGGTGTGTGTGTGTGTGTGGAGGAGAAACACAAGTCACTGACACAGGCCAAACAGGTGTGTGTGTGTGTGTGTGTGTGTGTGTGTGTGTGTGTGTGGAGGAGGAGGAACACAAGTCACTGACACAGGCCAAACAGGTGTGTGTATAGATGATTGTTTTTGCCTCTCTAGGTTGGACACTTGAGTTAGTCAGTAGAGCTGATCAGAGTTACTGCAGAACTCTTTTTCTACTCTGGTGTCATTTAAAGCTCTCTTCAGTTGGGTTGGTCGTCATCCGAAAGTAAAGTTGTGTGTCTGTGAGTGTGTGTGTGTGTGTGTGTGTGTGTGTGTGTGTGTGTGTGTGAGAGAGAGAGAGAGAGAGAGGATATGTGGAATAATTTGAGCATAAAAGAACCAAAAGAAATACCCATTCAAAATGGTAACATTTGGATTGAGCATTTTCAAAAGCTTTACAGTGAAATACAATTAACAGAAACAAATCAAAACCAGATCAAAGAAAAATTACAAACTTTTGAATTGGTATTTAAAGACAACCAAAATCCACTGGACTTCCCCATTTCCAGTGAAGAATTATCACAAAAAATTAGATCTTTAAAGCCCAATAAATCTTGTGGGCAAGATAGCATCAGGAGTGAAATGCTTAAGGTGAGCACACCCGAGATGCAGAATGCAATGCTCAAATTATTCAATCTTGTTCTAAGTTCAGGCTGTTTTCCTGACATCTGGAATCAAGGAATTATTACACCAATTCATAAAAGTGGAGACAAATTGGACCCTAATAATTACAGAGTTATCTGTGTGAACAGTAATCTGGGGAAGGCATTTAGTAGCATATTGAATGAAAGAATCCAAACCTTCCTTAACAAGCACAATACCCTGTGTAAAAACCAAATTGGCTTTCTTCCAAACCATCGTACTACAGATCACATTTACACCCTACACACCTTAATCAACAAATACGTAAAAGATAAGATAAATGGGAAAATATTTGCATGTTTTGTCGACTTTAAAAAAGCATTTGACTCTATTTGGCACAACGGACTATACTACAAACTTTTAGAAACTGGTGTAGGGGGTAAAGTATATGATGTGATCAAATCAATGTATTCAAACAATAAATGCAGTGTAAAAATTGGCAAAAAACAAACAGAAGTCTTCACACAGAAACGAGGAGTGAGACAGGGCTGCAGTCTGAGTCCAACTCTGTTCAACATCTACATCAATGAGTTAGCGGTGCAGTTGGAACAGTCTGCAGGCCCTGGACTCGCCCTCCAGAACACAGAGGTCAAATTTCTGCTCTTTGCAGATGATCTGGTCCTCCTAACCCCTTCTGAACAAGGCCTCCAACAACACTTGGACCTACTGGCAAAATACTGCCAGACCTGGGCCCTGTCAGTAAACCCCACAAAAACAAAAGTCATGATTTTTCAAAAGAAACCCAGATGTCAGGAACACAGACACACGTTCACTCTTGGTGGCACCGCCCTAGAGCACACGATGCAGTATACTTACCTCGGTCTGGCCATTACTGCATCAGGAAGTTTCAGCATGGCAGTGAATGCACTCAAAGAAAAAGCCTGCAGAGCCCTCTATGCAATAAAATCTAATTTAATACTATTTTACAAATCTAATAAAACTATTTTACAATATAAATATACCAATATCAATCTGGTGCAAATTATTTGACAGCATAATACAGCCTATTGCGCTGTATGGAAGTGAAGTGTGGGGTCCACTCAGCATGCATAACTACACTGCATGGGACAAGCATCCAACAGAAGCCCTACATGCAGAATTCTGTCGATTTATACTTAAAGTCCAAACAAAAACACCAAACAATGCATGTAGGGCAGAATTAGGCTGTTACCCATTGGCAATACCTAAACGAGCACTGAAATTCTGGATGCACTTAAAATCAAGTCCCAAAAATACACTCCATTTTGAGGCCCTAAAAACCCAGGAACTGAACCCTGATAAGAGCCCCTTGTGCCAACTAGTAATGAAGCTCACTAATTCCATAACACACACTTATATACAACATGCTCAGACCAGTACTGCTTCTAAATCAGCAATTTGTGTCAAAAATGTCATCAAACAAGCAAAAGAACACTATTTGGAACATTGGAGAAATCAAACTACCAGTCAAAGCAGAATGAATTTCTATCTGACCCTAAATCGAGAATATAAATTGGCAGAGTATCTCTCCTCTGTCAGAGATACGAAGCAGAGGCAGATCCTGACCAAGTACAGGCTAAGTGACCACAATCTTACAGTGGAAACAGGCAGGCACAGGAAAACCTGGCTGCCCAAAGAGGAAAGAATATGTGGTCACTGCCAGACAGGGAAGGTTGAGACAGAGGAGCACTTTCTTCTTCACTGTGATAAATATAAAGACATAAGAGATGCAGCTTTCCCTAGTCTTAAAACATATTACCCAAACTTTGAATCCATGGGCACACATGAAAAACTGGCTATCCTTTCAGGAGAGGGACATTCAGCCCATCTAGCAGCAAGGTACATTTCACACTGTCATAAGCTGAGAGACTCTAGCATAACTTAATTTTATTTTGTTTCATTTATTTATATTTATATTCTTATCCCTATAGAGAATATCTATATATTGTCCTGTTCTAAAGCTATGCTCATCTGCACATGTATGTACGTATATGTGTACGCATGTGTGTGTATGTGTGTGTGTATATATATATATATATATATATATATATATATATATTATATGTATGTATGTATTATGTTTCTGTGTTGTTATTGTTATACTGTGATATAGTGTACACTTATGCCTATGTCTACACAGACACAGTTTTTCTGTGTCTTATTCATGTTCCCTCCATACTTTGTATGGCTGCTTTGGCAACACGAATGTCTTATTTGTCATGCCAATAAAGCATTTTGAATTGAATTGAATTGAATTGAGAGAGAGACTCTTTGTATCTCTTTGACCCCTGTGTCGGTGTATATTTGTGTGTTTATACAGACTGTGGTTTTGCTGAAGAAGGAACTAAGGGAGCTGCGTCAACAGCGGCAAAGCCAACAAAGTAATAGGTATGCACACGCGCACACACACACTATACACACACACACACACACACACACACACACACACTATACGCACACACACACACACACACATATGCACACACACACTATACACGCACACACACACATAATAATAAACGTTTTATCCCCTGTTATAGTGTTATTATTTAGGGCATGTTATTATTTAGTCATCAGGGAACACTCATGTGTGTTTGAGTTGTGAACTCTCTTTGGACATTTCAGTGTCTCTTTTTTGAGGACTTGTTGTGAATGTTGCATGGAAAAAGTGAATACATTTACTGCAGTAATTTAAAATGATTTAAAAAGTGAATACATTTACTGCAGTAATTTAAAATGTTTTAAAAAGTGAATACATTTACTGCAGTAATTTAAAATGTTTTAAAAAGTGAATACATTTAATGCAGTAATTTAAAATGTTTTAAAAAGTGAATACACTTACTGCAGTACTATAAAATGTTTTTAAAAAAGTGCTTTTTCTCCCAAAATGGCTCCCCCTACAGGACAGTCCAGGATGTGAATGAGTGGTTACAGGGTGAAGAGAGCCAGATCAGGGTGAGACACACACACACTACACACACACTACACTACATACACACACACACACTACACACACACTACATACACACACTACACACACACACACACACACACACACTACACTACACACACACACAATATACACACACACACACACACTACACTACACACACACACGCTACACACACACTACACACTCTAACATTCTGTCATGTGTTTTGCAGCAAATCAGGATTCCCAGCTCTCCTCTCCAGTTAGACGAGCTGACAGCAGCTGAGGAGCCACTGGTCTGTTCAGAACAGCTGATGTCCTCTGACAGTCAGATTCCGCTAGTATCGCCTGACGGTCAGATTCCGCCGGTCTCGGGGATTAAAGAAGAAAATGCTGATAATGGATATGAGGAGTGCAGTCAGTACGGTAAGGAGTTGTGATGAGGCACACACGCATGAACGCACACACTACACACACACTGTATACAATAGGACTAGAAATCAGTTGTGATGAGGCACACACACACACACCGCTCTTCAATGACCACAGTGAGTCAGAACCTGGGTTTTATTGCTCATCCAAAGTATCAGGATTGAATGTAAATGTGTCTCTTCTGTTTCCTTCCGTAGAGAGAACTGAACCCAGAACAGAACGGACACAGACCACCTATTCAGCTGCAGATATTAAAAGCGAACAGATCCAGGTACCGAGTTTGTAATGCAACATGAATTTATGTTTTGTTGATAATATTGTGCATAATATGGTGATTGAAGCACAGTTGATCTGACAAGGAAATGCTCATAAATCTTCCAACAGTTTGATCAAGCTAATGCTAATTATTCTGCCAACAGTTTGATCGGCTAATGCTAAATAAATGTGCTAACCCATTTCATGACCATGCTAATAAACAACAGAATAAAAGTGTCAGATAAACTAATAATTTCATTATTAAACTAATAAAACAACTAGCCTGGCTAACGTCAGACCTCATCTCATTGAATTTGCTCCATGGAATCCAGGCTGCCTAGCAGCATGAATAAAATCGCGTGCGTAAGGCAGCATGGGGGAAAACCCAGGCTATAAAACAACCGCACATGGGCAGACAAACTAATAAAAGTCTTTTCTCACACTCAGACTTCACTGGTCTCGTCTGACGGTCAGATGCTGCTGGAAGCTGCGGTCTCTGATGACGAAGAGTATGGTCATTCAGGTGAGAAGCGCAGGAAGGAGGAAGGAGCTACGCACACACGTGCACAACACAGACTTTGCGTTGGGTTTGAAATCGTTAGTCCAGTCTAACTAATCACATTGATCAGGGTTGCCTAACGTTACTGCCTACTATGCTTAACCTTTACAGACTGATGATAAACGTCAGCGTGGCATCGACAGTCAAGAAACAATGTACTTAGGTCTGCATTGAATTTGAAGAGGTATTAAAAGGTCGTACATTTTGGTCTTACATTTTGGAGTGATTACTTAAAAAGTTTAAAATGCTGGTGATTACTGACAATAGTCTCCTAGTAGCGCTCTGAGTCATTTTACGTTTTCTCTTAGTCTTACATTTAAGTTGTGGGAGATCTTGAGAGTACCTTGATTGCCAAATTCCAGGCTAGTATATGTGATATGTAGTAGGTGGGCGGTGATTGCCAAATTCCAGGCTAGTATATGTGATATGTAGTAGGTGGGCGGTGATTGCCAAATTCCAGACTAGTACATGTGGTATGTAGTATGTAGTAGGTGGGCGGTGATTGCCAAATTCCAGACTAGTATGTAGTATGTGGGCGGTGATTGCCAAATCCCAGGCTAGTACATGTGGTATGTAGTATGTAGTAGGTGGGCGGTGATTGCCAAATTCCAGACTAGTATGTAGTATGTGGGCGGTGATTGCCAAATCCCAGGCTAGTACATGTGGTATGTAGTATGTAGTAGGTGGGCGGTGATTGCCAAATTCCAGACTAGTATGTAGTATGTAATAGGTGGGCGGGCCAGGCTATGTAGAAGCACTATCTTCAACACTCTCTTGCTGTCCAGTTGGTTCTATAGCTTAGGTTTGCACACATTGTTTTCCACCACTCCATATCTCTATGTGTTTACCCACATCCCAGACTACACACATTTCCACTCCATATCTCTATGTGTTTACCCACATCCCAGACTACACACGTTTCCACCACTCCATATCTCTATGTGCATACCCACATCCCAGACTACACACGTTTCCACCACTCCATATCTCTATGTGTATCTACCCACATCCCAGACTACACACGTTTCCACTCCATATCTCTATGTGTTTACCCACATCCCAGACTACACACGTTTCCACTCCATATCTCTATGTGCATACCCACATCCCAGACTACACACGTTTCCACCACTCCATATCTCTATGTGCATACCCACATCCCAGACTACACACGTTTCCACCACTCCATATCTCTATGTGTATCTACCCACATCCCAGACTACACACATTTCCACCACTCCATGTGTCTGTTTGAAACGGAAGACAGCTGCCTGCTGCCTCCCTCCCTACAAAGAGAGCTGTCTCACTAGACATGATGGAGTAATTTGTGCAGCTGTTGTTCCCTGGTAAGTACTAAATAAACCCATGCGTGATAAATGGGTATAGGCCTATGTGCTGGAAAGGACAGAGAAGTTAATGGGAAATAAAGGACATACCGGTAGTTTCTTAGAAACACCTGTGTTCTTTCCTGGTAAATACACTGTTTTAAGCAAAGTTATTACCAGCCAAAACAGCATAAGGACATGGGGTAAGTACAGTAGTTGAATGGATGAAATACTGGACAATATTACAGGTAATTGGGTCATCATTTCTCTCTTTTACATGGTTATTGGGTTATAAGGTTTTGGTAGTTACCTTAATAATTCCTGGAGTACTTACCCATTAATGCAAAATAGTTTCATGGTAATAATGAAAGTATTTCTAAGTAATTGATCCCTAATTAATCTGTAGTTACCATCCTTTTACCTATGTTAGTTACCATGTAATGTCTTGATATGACCATATTGTTACCATGTAATGTCTTGATATGACCATATTGTTACTGGGTAAATACCTAGTTATTGGGGGACTGTAAAAGAAAGGGTTACCAGATAGGCATCTTAACTCATTGAGTGCCAAATGCGTTGAGTGCCAAAAACGTAATATTACGTTTTTAGCTTCTTTTTTTTTAAATTACGAAACTAGACATTCTAACACACCTTATATGCAGTGGCGTAACTATAGTAGGTGCAGCAAGTGCAGTCGCACCAGGGCCCGTGACCTCCCGGGGCCCGTTGCTACCCCCGCAATGCATTTGCTGGAAAATTCTATACAGGTCCTTTCTGACTACCGGCGTGCCTTTGACCAGGCCAAGGCTACAGCGCAGACGCTCACAAATAAATAAAAAAGGGGTTCAGAGTACATTTGAAAATGTTAGAGCACGGAGAGTGAAGCGTCACTTTGACGATCTATCGGAAGATGAGCGCTTAACCGATGCTTAACCGAAGTGCAGGTATTTAATGCAACTCTGGACATCACAATCAGTCAGCTCTCCCAAAGATTTGCAAGTATGCGGGAAACTTGTCATGTGTTTGAGTCTTTACGTCCTATGACCCTTCAACTCGCAGGTGATGATGAACTGCTTGAAAAGGCAAGACGTTTGTCAGACCATTATAGCAGGGACATTGCACCGACATTCCCAACACAACTCCTCTCATTCAAGTCTTGCTTTAAAGCAGAGATTTCACAGAAGTCATCTATTTTTCAACTTGCCAAAATGCTGGTGGTAGATTATGACAGTGTAACATCCACATTCGGGGGAGTGTGTACTGCTCTGATGTTGTTTCTGACATTGCCTGTGGCAACAGCTGAGCGATCTTTTTCCAAACTCAAACTTATTAAGACCTACCTAAGGAGCAGCATGGGGCAGGAGAGGCTCAGTGGGTTTGCTATCCTGTCCATTGAAAATACGAGAGCCAGAGCATTAAATATTGGGAACATCGTTAACGATTTTGCACAGCGAAAGGCTCGTAAGATGGCCTTCTTCTAATGGCCTAATTCACGCATATTGGGGATTGTATGCATATGAATGATTTTATTTGGTTTCTGCACGGTTAAATAAGTTAGGCTGCATTAAGTTTTGTTTCAGTGCGAGTTTATAAGCAAGCAACGCTTGCAGTTTCAGCAGAGGGTTGAAAAAGCCCATTGAGCGCATTGACTGTTCCCATAATTCCATGCGAGTTGATGTTAATGCAGTAATATTAGATTACCATGGCCTGCAGGCTGTTAATATAACTGTTTCACATGTAATGCATCCTATGTAGTCGTGTGTTTTTTATTTGATATTGTAATATAAAACTACTAAACTACTTCGGTGCCTCAGGCCCTTTGTATAAACAATTGAAGTCACCCTTAATGTGTTATCAGAGCTAATTCTTCCTGGGCCAAAGAATGTCGGAAATGGGTCCGCATAGTGCTCTCGCACCTGGGCCCACTATTGGGTTGTTACGCCACTGCTTATATGTGATTTTGGGAACTCTGTGATGAATGGAAATGAAATATATGACGATCGAAAACTCACAATCTGGACATTTTATCATAACTCGGTTGCCGCTTTGGGTCGAATCAGTGACGCATGCACGTCAGGTCAAAACCAGGCCATTTTCGTGGGTCTATCACTAGGTGGCCGTCTCGCCAGGTCTCGCTGATCACTTCCCGGAAAGTTTACAGGAAACACTTCATATTTCATGAAAGACGTTACATCTCCATTTCTAGAAAAAAACAGCGATTTTGATGAAAACTAGCCACTGTTTAGCTTGGGATTTCTCAGGAACAGAGGCGTGTAGAAATACATGGTTTGCACCCACTGAGAGCTTAAAGTCTCACCTTTTAAACGAGCCATTGTATGTGTTCATAGCTATAACACAAAATATGCTGTGGCTGTACAAAAATCATCAACAATGGTCTAGATTGCTGGCACTCTAGGACAAAGCTTCCGAAAACAACTTGGCATTCAATGAGTTAAAAGGCAGCAGTTTACCCGTTTCAAACAGACGTAGTATATCCATGTACCCACATCCCAGACTTTACACACGGTTCCAGCACTCCATATTTCTCTGTGTATACTCACATCCCAGACATTACCACAGGGAAGCACCAGCACCAAAAGTCTGTATCATTAGACAAAAGTGTAATGTATGATTATAAAAGTGAGTCTCTTCTCTTGTGTATCATTAGATAAAAGTGTTAAATGAATGACTCAAAATGTGAGTCTTCTGTATCATTAGATAAAAGTGTTAAATGAATGACTCAAAATGTGAGTCTTCTGTATCATTAGATAAAAGTGTTAAATGAATGACTCAAAATGTGAGTCTCTTCTCTTCTGTATATGCAGTAAAAAGAAGAAGAAACGGGAGCTCCGCAACAGACCAGACCATGAATCCATCGACAGAAATTAAAGCAGAGCAGGTACTGTGTTTGGAATTCCTCTAGTACTAGTATTGACAGATGCAGTGCTAATTCTCCTTCCTCTAGTACTAGTATTGACAGATGCAGTGCTAATTCTCCTTCCTCTAGTACTAGTATTGACAGATGCAGTGCTAATTCTCCTCTAGTACTAGTATTGACAGATGCAGTGTTAATTCTCCTCTAGTAGTAGTATTGACAGATGCAGCGCTAATTCTCTTTCCTCTAGTACTAGTATTGACAGATGCAGTGCTAATTCTCCTTTAGCACTAGTGCTAATCCCTATCTATAGTCTCTGTATTTGCTCTGCAGCTTCAATGTGTTTCTATTGCTGTAGCTGTAGCTCTGTAGCTTTCTAGTAGGGCTGTGTATTGGCAAGAATCTGGCGATACAATATATGTATACATGGGTCACGATTTAATATATTGCAATATATTTCAATGCAAAAGGCAATGTACTACGGTTTTCAAGTCTAATTTGAGAGAAAAAAACTGATATTATGAAGAAGACACATCATACACCTGAAATGGAAGTAAAACAAGTTTGCTTTAGAAACAATTCAGTACAGTACAGTTCTACCTATGTCAATAACACAATAAAGTGCTTGCTTGTAAACATGAATAAATATGCGATATCCGTTTTTTATCAATATTTTCTTACACCCCTAGTAGCTGTAGCTTTGTATCTTAAATGTTATTCTATTGCTGTAGGTCACCTTCGATAAAAGCATCAATGATATAAATGTAATGTAAATATCATTCAATGTAAATGGATTCACTTGAATGATATTTGTGATTCACAATAATGCCAGTAGTATAAATGTAAACCCATGTAGGAAAAGCTGTGCAAAATGGTAAAGAAAAAAAGCAATTAGCAAGAGAGAGTTGAGAGATAAATAGCATTAGCATACCCCTGAACCCCAGACCTAATAGGCACACATCTAACTTTTACCAGACACATCAATACAGTCACCAAAAAGCAACTTGGGGTTGCTTGTCCCCAAAGCTACTTGGGGTTAAGTGCCTTGCTCAAGGGCACTTAGTCCGGAATTGAACCCACAACTTTTCAGGCTACTGCATGCTAACCCAGTTCCTTAGCCACTATGCTAACACTGCCCTACAGCTAAGCTGTAATGTCATTGCACCTAGCCACCCCTGCTGGATAAGAATATCCTGTGAACGCCAAAATTATGCAGTAGCATCGTTACCCCATATCATGTATAAGTTCAGTGTTCACAGCCAATCCTTGAGTCTTGGCTTTACTGAAGAGGAAACGAATCACTAAAGAGAAAATCAACATAGCTCTTTCAGGGGGATCCTCAAGTGCTGCCTGAGGTCATGTGTGTCTTTCAACTGTCAAGTCGAATAAAAATATAACACATTAGCATGATAGTCCATAAGTTTGACAGATAGTTTAAACAGAGACTTAATGGTGGAGATAAATGACTTAAGGGGAACACTAAAAGATGGCCAAGTGCTGAATTGTAAGTCCTTTCTCATTGTTGTAAACAATCTGTGTTTGTCAGTTTGCACAAAACCGTTATATCTGCTCAGACAAACATGTTTGCAACGTTCACCTTGCTCACTTTGAAATTTGAACGCACCTCAAGCAGTACACTCGTCTTGGCTCCACAGCCCAGTACTATCTCTAAAGCCACGGCTCTCCTATCTTCAAAAAGACCGCACAAGCTTTGCAATCTCTAAAGCCACCGCTGGCTCTCCTATCTTCAAAAAGACCGCACAAGCTTCGCAATCTCTAAAGCCACCGCTGGCTCTCCTATCTTCAAAAAGACCGCACAAGGTTCGCAATCTCTAAAGCAAGTGGTATGCACCACCATGCACATTTAAAGACATGATCAAAGACATGAGGTAAATGTGACGCGCGGTCCCATACTTTGGGAGGCACACGACACCCCCGCATGGCGCGTTGCTGATGCATTCTCGTCATGTCGGGACACAGACGCAGGACTATATTCGGGCCCTAATGGAGAACAAGGTAAGAAAACAATTATACTGTATGTTGTCCTCCGATATGGCAAGGGGGCTACTACTACTGTAGCTATCATTCTCATATTTACTTTCTGCCATTGGCAAATAAACCTGCTCCACTTACAGGTGTAGAAGACGCACCTGTTTGGTGGTGTTTTTGCCATACATCACAGCCTGCAAGTGAACAGTCGCCATGGTGTTCATTGACGTAACAACGCAGGGTACGTTTAACATTCTCATTTGTGCGCTCATGCTATACAGTATATAAACAAACAAAGGTGTATATTAAAATCATTCTATTTTTAAAAACTATATGAAATATTTAAAAATATATGAAGTTAATACCAAAACACTTTCAGCCTTAGTAAATGAATAATAACTAGGTATATTGTATTTAGATATATTTCCAGAGACATATAACAGACAATGCATAGCGGCACGAAGGTCTTTGAAGTTCTGTAGACCAGGCAAAGACACGGACAATCATGGGGGCTTTGGTGGACGTGGACAACCAGGCCGCTTAGGTGGACATGGACAACCATGGGGCTTTGGTGGACATGGACAACCATGGGGTTTCGGAGGACATGGAAGTCACTGCACTCAAAAAAAATTCAAAAAAGATGCATCAGGTTTGTCCAGTTGATGACATGGATCATCAGGCTCGTTTTGGTGTCATGACAAGGCTGTTCCTCATCAGGATGCACGGTGTCATGAAAAGGCTGTTCCTCACCAGGATGCACGGTGTCATGAAAAGGCTGTTCCTCATCAGGATGCACGGTGTCATGACAAGGCTGTTCCTCATCAGGATGCACGGTGTCATGACAAGGCTGTTCCTCATCAGGATGCACGGTGTCATGAAAAGGCTGTTCCTCATCAGGATGCACGGTGTCATGAAAAGGCTGTTCCTCACCAGGATGCATGGGAATAGACTCAAACTTATTAGTAAGGCACAGAGTTCTTCCCTAAATGATTGCTTGCTAGCTTTGAGACAGTCAATGCCTAACCTGTTGTCTTGTAAACCAAGAAGCTTGGACGCTCAAGAACGATGGAAAGCAACAGAATTCCACCAATTTATGCCGACCACAGTGGTGTCAAAACATTATTTTTGTTTGCACAAGTAAACACTGCAAGTTGAATCCGTGTGCTCCAGTCTGTTTTCTTTGTTGTAATATATTAGCAGGGCACAGATATCTTTCCTAAATTAAATCAATGTAGGCAATGTATGCTGTATATAGGGAAAATGGTTTTGAAGGAAATGTTGAGGCCAGATGTGTATGAACATTTCCAGTAGTTCTAGCGATTCGTGTTTGACCCAACTTAATCCAATACCCCCACATGTGTGCAAAAGACCTACTCACCCACTTTGTTACAGGAGCCAAACAGCTGTATGGTCCTGAATTCATTTTACATTTAGCAGATGAGGCAAAAGCCTTTAAAGGCCTTGATAAGTGATTGGCATTTCCATACAAAAACGTCAATCAAAAGATTTGTGATTGGTCAGCCAGGTCAAAGGTCAACTGCAGAAGCTTTTCTTAATAAACAACTGCAGAAGGTACAACGGGCTCTATGCATGCACCACTTCTGCGTTTGGGTAAAGATGCTAAGACATTTCCGGTCAGCGAGATTGAGCGTAATTTCTGTTTGGTTCTCTAACTCTTTGGGAAAAGTGTGGAAACTGAGAATAGAATTATATTTAGCAGACACTGCATTTCAGCACACAACAGTGATGGCCACAAGTGCTGTACTCCCGTCTTTGAAATTACACTTCAATATGGTTACACGTCATTGTGATACTAGGTAGATGTGAAAAGAAGTAACACAAATAAACAACAACGGCGACGCACTCCATGGTAGGATGGCTCTCATGTCTATGGGCCCTACGGTCGGCGGATGTTTATAAGCATCCTGAGATTTCACCGTGAAATACATCACGCTCGCACGACGGACGCGCATATAGCCTATAGCCTTGAGGCTCTGTTTAAAGGAACACACTAATATTTTGGGGAAATTAGCTTATTCCCTGTCTCTCCCAGAGTTCGAGGACAATAAAGATAATACATATCCTTCTCGTCTCTGTGCGTGCAGTAACTCAGTCTGAAGCACCCACCATTAGCATAGCTTAGCATAGTTCATTGAGGTGGGCAGTTCCAACTAGCCTATAGCACCCAAAAGTGACATACATATGCAAATGCATAACCAACATCTCAACTTGAAAAGCAAGCAATCATGATTCATAATGAGAGCTCTGCCAGTTTAATGAGTATTTCTTATGAAATGTTAGGTATCATGTTAGAGATGTAGACATCATGCTTTTCAGGAATACAATATGTTTTTTAATGACTTTTCCAGTTAATAGGGCAGGTCACCTGGATATGTTTACAGTATATCCCTCTCTACTTTTTACAGATGTTTCAAGTGGTGGAGTTTCATAAAGAAAACCCGATAACAGTGGCTGTGGTGGTGAAACCATGGATTGCTGCCACTTCAGAGGTAAGAATAATATTGAAAAAAAGAAAATACACTAAGTAGATCAGTGTTTCCCACAGAATTGAATTCTATTTGTGGTGTTAGGTTTGCAGAATTAACTTGAATGCAACAGTTTTTCGCAAATTAGCACAGCGTGGTTATGATGCTAACCAGATTTAAGCACAACCTGGAAAATCATTGTATGGTGGTCAATGTTGATATTGTGGTGGGCCGCCATAAATAAGTCAATATATGGGAAACACTGTGGATGTTGGAAGGCCTGCTAGCAGAGTGGAGTGATAAGCTTTGTGTTTTCGATTGGCAGGGACACATTTGCTATTGGCCCCCCTCGAAAGCTTCAAAGAAGGTTAAGAGAGCGGTTGCCCCTGACAAAGACAGGTGGCAAAAGCGCCCAGTGAGGATGGTGCCACACACACCAACTAGTAAGTCACAGTCATATCTGTTTAATTGCACTGCTGCTTAGTAAGTCAGTCATATCTGCTGCTTAGTAAGTCACAGTCATATCTGTTTAATTGCACTGCTGCTTAGTAAGTCAGTCATATCTGCTGCTTAGTAAGTCACAGTCATATCTGTTTAATTGCACTGCTGCTTAGTAAGTCAGTCATATCTGTTTAATTGCACTGCTGCTTAGTAAGTCACGGTAATATCTGTTTAATTGCACTGCTGCTTAGTAAGTCACAGTCATATCTGTTTAATTGCACTGCTGCTTAGTAAGTCACAGTCATATCCGTTTAATTGCACTGCTGCTGCACTAGACCTTTTTCACATGTTGACATGAAATAGTGGGGCAAGCACAGGTGTTACTAATTACGTTAATTAAGTCTTTGTTTAGTTCAAACGAAGCAAGAACCTTAATTAATGTCATTAACTACACCTGGGCCTGCCATATATTTAATGTGAAAAAGGTCCACTTTCTGTTAACTTTCCAGAATGCACTTTCTGTTTTATTGCTCTTAATTCTGTATTTTATTCATTTCACTTCCCTTCTTTTTGTTTTCCTGTTTTTTGTAGTTTATCTCTCTAGATTATTTTAACTCATTGAGTGCCAAAATGCGTTGAGTGCCAAAAACTTAATATTACGTTTTTAGCTTTTTTTTTAAATTACGAAACTAGACAATCTAACACACCTTATATGTGATTTTGGCAACTTTGTGATGAATGGAAATGAAATATATGACGATCGAAAACTCATGAAAACGCACAATCTGGACATTTTATCATAACTCGGTTGCCGCTTTGGGTCGAATCAGTTACGCTTGCACGTCAGCTCAAAACCAGGCCATGGTTCTTCTTCGTGGGTCTATCACTAGGTGGCCGTCTCGCCAGGTCTCGCTGATCACTTCCCGGAAAGTTAACAGGCAACACTTCATATTTCATGAAAGACGTTTTATCTCTATTTCTAGAAAAAAAAACAGCGATTTTGATGAAAACTAGCCACTGTTTAGCTTGGGATATCTCAGGAACAGAGGCTTGTAGAAATACACGCACAATTGCACCCACTGAGAGCTTAAAGTCTCACCTTTTAAACGAGCCATTGTATGCGTTCATAGCTATAACACAGAATATGCTGTGGCTGTACAAAAATCATCAACAATGGTCTAGATTTCTGGCACTCTAGGACAAAGCTTCCGAAAACAGCTTGGCATTCAATGAGTTAATTTATTTTGTTATAGAACCATACTAGTTTTAAGCTGTTTGTATTCTATTCATAATGCCTTTTAACCTATCTGTACTTATTTCTAACTTTTGCTTTGACATTGTAAAACACAGTTGAGGTACCCCTGTGTATGATGCACTACACAAAACTGCCTTGCCTGTGTCAAACCTACTCACCACTTCACTCGAATAAAACGTATGTACTTTTACCAATTTCAGATGAATACATGAAGGCATTGCATTGGGCAAGGATGGCAGAGACACAGTGTAGTGTGGAGAGCAACACCGGGATGGACAAGAGGACCAGCGTTGTGTATGTGGAGGACACTTCGGACAGCAGCAGTGAGTGGATAGTTCAGACTTCACTACATTGTGGTCCGTTAAGCTAGCCCCGCATATAGCCGTCTAGCCTCCCATATAGCCGTCGTCATGCAGCAGTGAGTGGATTGCATAGTTCAGACTTCACTACATTGTGGTCCGTTAAGCTAGCCCCGCATATAACCGTCATCATGTGTGCACGGTCACTTGCCCATCAGAGCCAAAATCTTTAACTGGCAAACTTTGGATAAACTGTTGGTGCTGACATAGAAATAGAACTGAATTGTAATTTACTCAGTGGCACGGTGGCAAAATTCGATGCTAATGTGTGGGGTTGTATTGAGAACAGTTCCATACACATACAGTAGCTTGTCTTGTTGTATTGTTATTGTTTTGTCTGTTGTTATGCTTTCCTTCTACTATGTTAAGCAACCTTGGGTTTGAGAACGGTGCTATTTAAAATAAACATATTACAAAATGAAATGTCAAAAGCGGATAGTGCCATATTTATGTTGGTGTGCAGAGCGCTTTCTAAATACGACATCTTGGAATACTTGTGTTGTAGCAACAGACGATGAGGACCAACCTGTACCCAGGCTCAGCTACCAGGCCTTGGCTCCACCACCACCACCACCACAGCCAAGATCCCAACAGCATGACAGTGGTAAGCTGTATTTGTTGAAGCATAAAAAGGCCCAAACCTAAAACCTTTCAATGGAGGCTAACTAATGGTTTCTTACTCCATTGATGGCCTTTTTCTCACAGCAGTCCTTTTGACATGAAATATATGGCCAGGTGTTAATACTGACATCAATAAGCCTGTTTCACAGTGTCTATGTGTCCAGCCTCGTTGATGTTATTGATACCTTGGGCCAATGGGCTAATAAAGGTTCTGATTGTGTTACACTTGAATTGAACAGAGACATCTTTAAGATATTTGGTTACACCTGTGCTTGCTCTCCGTAAAAAAGGTCTGTTCAACATATTTTACTGCTTTTCCAGAGCTGCCAACTCACACATTGAGAGTGAGATTCATTAATTTGATTGGCTCCACGCACTCTTACACCAATCAAATGCTTGAGGGTTGGCAGCTCTGTTTTCCCAGTACTCCATGGCAATTAGCAAAGCTGCATTGGCTATGGAAATATCCTTTTTTAAACACTCCAAATAAACTCTGGATTGAGAGGCATAACCTCCCCTACATGTATTGACATGTACACCAGCACACATAGTGGGGCAGTGTTAGCATAGCGGTTAAGGAACTGGGCTAGCATGCAGATCCCTGAAAAGTTGTGGGTTCAATTCCCAGCTTCCACCGTTGTGCCCTTGTGCAAGGTACTTGGACAATGTAATCCCTTGTAAAGTAATTGGCATATGTAAGCCACTTTGGATGAAAGTGCTAAATGAATAAATGTAATTGTATTGTAACATATAGCTCCTTTCTTCTAGGCCTGTCACTGAACGGCTTGCCTACACCCAGTGGCAGCAGTAGCCTTGCATGTGGTCAGTAACCTGTTGCAATCCTGTTCATCTAAGGCCACGTCCACATGTAGCGGGGCATTTTATAAAATATTTTTTAAGCGCTTTCGTCAGCACATTGTTTTCAAACTTCTCAATTTAGGCAATAGTACTTAGACTGTTTATGTAACCAAAGCCATCCTTACACCAGACGACTTTGACAAGATTTGGGAAAGATTCTTGAAAGATCGTAGTCTTTTGATTAAAGCTTGAATGGGGGGGGGCATTAGTTTCCGTAGACTGTTCATTTAGACCGTTTATGTAACTAAGTAGAATACTATATCTTGTGATGTTTATACATGCAATTCACAGACACGGCAGGTCAGACGGGCGACATTAAACAACTCATGGCAATGATGACCTGTGAGTTCAGCTACACTTCTTCACACGTTTAAAAAAATAAAATAAAAAAAAAACGTTTCTAATTATACAGTATAAAAAAAGCGTTTCTAATTATATACAGTACAGGCCAAAGGTTTGGACACACCTTCTCATTCAATGCGTTTCCTTTATTTTCATGACTATTTACATTGTAGATTCATCAAAACTATTAATGAACACATGTGGAATTATGTACTTAACAAAAAAGTATGAAATAACTGAAAACATGTCTTATATTTTAGTTTCTTCAAAGTTGCTATTTTTTTTTTATTTAATACCATATTCAGCAAGCCATAACTTGACAAATATTCATCTGTGGGCCAAATAACTTTGCATTCATTCATAGTTTTGATGCCTTCAGTGAGAATCTACAATGTAAATAGTCATGAAAATAAAGAAAACACATTGAAATGAGAAGGTGTGTCCAAACTGTTGGCCTGTTCTGTACCTACCCATTTTATACGAATAATCAGCATTTATACTGAAATATCCCTTTCACCTCTAACAATTACTCAACCATATTGTTTACTCAGCCATATTGTTTACTCAGCCATATTGCTTACTCAGCCATATTTTGTTGTTTTCTTTGGGTGGTAAGCATTCCAGACGAGGGTATTGGCCAAAATTGACCAGGTCCTGGAGACGAAGCAGGAGCTGATCAGACTGGTGTGTGCCGCTGCCACGTCGGCGCCCGCCAGCAACCTCCTGCCCGGTCCCTGCGCCACGCAAGAGGACCTCGACGCCCTGTGCGTACGCATCCTCACGGAGGACGATTTCCAGAAACAGCTGGTGTGTGCAATTTAATGCTGTTCAGCAAAAAGTTATTGTGTGCCCATCACACCTTCTGGCAGGTGCAGGACAAAAAAAAAAACGTACTCAAATGAAAATATACACTTTTGTATAAGTATGTATATAGTATATATAAGTATGTATATATACTTTTTTGATCCCGTGAATTAGTGAACACACAGTGAGGTGAAGCACACACTAATCCCGGCGCAGTGAGACTTATTTGTGGCGGCCCACCACAATATCAACATTGACCACCACACAATGATTTTCCAGGTTGAACTAAATTGTGCTGAAATCTGGTTAGCATCATGACCATTGAACACAAATAAGCCAATAGCAATTCATCAGGAGGCTTGGGAGGCAGGCACTGCAGTTAATACACAGGAATTTACTGCACTTTTACAGTATCCCTAAATATTATGTTAATACTAAGGTACATACACATACACGCACACGTACCCCCACACACACACATAAATATATATGTAGACAAAGGAGGGTTCTCCGCGCTTCTGTCGTTTGGCGACAATCCGATGCAACCAGGCCAGGACAGATATTTTAGAGAGAAGGAGAGACGCCGGTGCAGCTCAGATGTCTTCTTAATTTTCTTTATTCTTTAGTAAAAGGTGCAGAACATAAGACTAACGTTTCGATGTAAGTCACATCTTCATCAGAGTCCTTGGAAGGAATGGGGGGTAAGGCCCTGATAAGGATTATCAACAGGTGTGATTGAGCATAGAGGGGACGTTGGCTACCTGAAGATACACCCAAAGCTACCAAGGAGCTACAGTACACTCTAAAGTGTAAAGTGCCAAGTGCATGTATCCAATAAGCTTCCCTGCACAGGAGCTTTTTGATATCACCACCTCTGGGTGGGGCTGTGATCTTCTCTATTCCCCAGAATCTTAAAGATGCCGGAGAACCATGATTGGCCTCCTTGTAATGTCGCGCCATGGCATATGTTACGTTTTGGGTGCGAATGGCGGTCTTGTGTATTTTAAGTTGACGTTTTGTTTGCCCTATATAAGCCAGTCCACAGGGACATTTTAGAAGATATATTACGTGTATGGTGTTGTAATTTATAAATGAAGAGATAAGAAATTTTTTGCCAGTGCGGGGGTGAGAGAAGCACTTTGTGTTGGACGAATTTGAGCATTGTGCACAATTTACGCATTTGTAGAAACCTTGTGGTGGATAGGATAGCCAAGTGGTTGGAGGTGGGGTGTTCATGTCCGAGTGGACCAATCGATCGCGGATGTTGCGAGCCTAAATATAAATCTGGGTGGCTCAGCGCAAATATCCTTAAGTGTCGGGTCACTTTTTAGCACATGCCAGTGTTTGCGAACAATGTTTTTTGTGTCCCGCTGCTGGGGTGTAGCAAGTGGAAAAAAATAGCCCAGATGTTGTTTGTGGCTTCATTCTTTTCTTTAGCAGTGAGGCGCGATCTGTATTCAAAGCCCTGCCCCATGCTTTGTTAATATCAGTTTGGTCATAACCGCGTTGTGCAATACGATGCGCTAGATTGGCTACTTTGAAATTGAAGTCAGTAGTTGTACTACAATTTCTTCTAACTCGCAAGAACTGCCCACTGGTATGTTGCGAACTAGATGAGGCGGGTGATTACTGTCCGCTCTTAACAAAGTATTCCGACTAAGTGGTTTGCGGTAAATTGTGGATTGTAGGGTGTTGCTCACGTCCTTAAATATAGTAAGGTCTAAAAAGTCAATGGACTTGTTTTTCTCCAGTGTGAAAGCAAGATAATCTGTAGTGGAATTGGCATAAGTCAAGAAACTATTTAGCTCATTGATTGTGTCCTTCCATATCAGAAGGACATCATCAATGTATCTGCGCCATAATGATATTTTGGAGTAGAAAGGGTTGTTTTCAGTATTGTGGATATATTTTTCTTCCCAATAACCCATCACTAAGCAGGCATATGAAGGTGCAAAGGCGCTACCCATTGCAGTCCCTTGTAGTTGTAGATAGAATTGATCAGAGTATTTAAAGAAATTATTCTAAAGAATAATCTTTATCAAATTTACAAGAAAATCTGATGGCGGCAACACATCAACACTACGTTTGGCAAGATAAAATGACATTGCTTGTAGACCTACGTGGTGGTGTATGCATGTATAAATACTTTGTACATCCAAAGACACAAGGATATCAGTGCTTTCACAGTTCCAATTATTGATAATATTTAAAGCATCTGTTGTATCCCCAAGGTGATGGTAGACTGTGAACATACGGTCTTAAAAAGAAATCAACAAATTGTGAGAGAGGCTCAGTGAGGCTCCCTATGCCAGATACAAAGGGCCGTAGAGGAGGGTCATTGAGTCGTTTGTGAATTTTAGGTAGACCATAAAATATTGGACATCGGGGGTGATCACTTAATAGAAAAGCCTTTTCTTTATCGGTAATCCAAGCTTTTTTATGAGATGCATCAATATATTCATGAATCGACTCTTTTATCCTAGAAGTAGGATTAGAGGGAAGGGGTAGTGTTTTTCATCATTTAGCAATTTCAATATACCACAGTAGTTCTTTAAGCCCATGACAACAACAGCGCCCCCCTTATCAGCGGGACGAATAATAATGTCCTCTCTAGATTCCAAGGAGTGTAGCGCATCAAATTCACATTTTGTCAAGTTTTTATTTTTGGAAGGGCGCAGCATGTTTAGTTTGGCCATATCTTGATCAACTAGCTGACTAAAAGTGACTATGGTGGGATTTAAATCAGAAGACAGCAGGAACCTAAATTTCTTAAAAGGGGTCACTTCTCTAATAGGTTCGCTAATGGGATCAAAGTTTCCGCTTATACTGTTACTCGATAGGACATTGGGCCTAGAAAAGAAATGTTTCAAGTGGAGCTGTCTAAAAAATTTAAACGAGTCCACTTTCAGAGAGAAGGAGTCAGTATGGTTAGATGGGGCAAACGAGAGTCCTTTCTGAAGTACTGCTTTCTCTGTATCCGTCAGGTCAGAGTCTGAGATGTTGATTACAGTCTCCTCCGGTGGTTCTGTGGGGACCAAGGCGTGGGTGGCGGGGGTTCTCTTCTTCCCCCTCGAGCCCCGCCTCGTCTTTGTCTTGGGCGATGGTGGCGTTGGTTCAAAAAAGACGTAGAGTTGGACTGTGGTGGTATGTAACGACCTCCGACGTCGCTCAGGTCATCAGATGAGTCTCTCTCACTCGCTGTAGATAGGGGCGCGTACCTGTTCGTCTTCAGTAGGGGCGGGTGGTTATTCCTTTGAAATTTCCTTCTACTACCTTGCCATTCATAAACTGTCCCATCCGCATAGTCTTTAGTATCCCGTTCATATTTCCTCCTTTTGTAAGTCTGTAGATCTTTCACAAAACTGGATAGAGGGGTGGAGATGTTTTCTGTAACCTCAGCAAACGCATCCTGAGTAATTTTGCTTTTTATTTCCTCTTCCACCCGTATGGCCTCAGTCTTTAATTTTTCTTGTTCAGACTTGGTCTTCTCAATTATCAAGAGCATAAGGTCAAGGGAGCATTTGTCTAAAATGTGCTCCCATTTTTGCATGAAGGATTTGTCATCCAGACCAAATGACGGGATTTTGTTAATACGTAAACTGCGCGGAATGCGCTTGGCTCTCCAGTACTCAGACAGCGTTACGGAGTGCCAAAGAAATCTGGACTCTGATTTCTTTAAGTCTTCAAGTTCTCTAGTCAGGGACAGTATATTAAGCTCTGGTGGCTTGAACGTATTCTTAAAAAGTGAGTGTGGCACAATAATGTCAGCACCTTGTTCATCAGTGTACGACAATGTCTCTGATCGTGCATTGGTACTTGCGTTAATAGATTCAAAGCTGATCATCTTAGCTCTTCTTACAGCGTGCAACGGGAACGTAGGAGGCCTGTCCAATTAGCCTCTGTGGTATATCAGTAGACAAAGGAGGGTTCTCCGCACTTCTGTCATTTGGCGACAATCCGGTGCAACCAGGCCAGGACAGATATTTTAGAGAGAAGGAGAGACGCCGGTGCAGCTCAGATGTCTTCTTAATTTTCTTTATTTAGTTTGTGCTAAATTGTGCTGAAATCTGGTTAGCATCATGACCATTGAACACAAATAAGCCAATAGCAATTCATCAGGAGGCTTGGGAGGCAGGCACTGCAGTTAATACACAGGAAATTACTACACTTTTACAGTATCCCTAAATATTATGTTAATACTAAGGTACATACACATACATGCACACGTACCCACACACACACATATAAATATATATATTTATCTTACAGGTATCCGTTCTGTGCCTAGACAGCTCAAAGAGGCTAGGTATGACAGTGCGGCGCATGATGACCCGTCTCGGGACCAGAGAGCTGTGGTCTGCGTACAGCATGAGGGGCAGGAAGAAGAAGGCTTGTTTTGCAGACCTGCCTCTCCTGCAGATGGTAACAAGTAAGTGCCAACATGGTGGGGTGCTCACTACCAAAGCAATATGGTGGCCATGTTCACTACCAAAGCAATATGGTGACAGCGTTCAAGTATGACACTTAAATAGAACTCAAACGCACTATGTGGTATCTAGCTTTCTAATATCTATGCTCACTACTCACTATTGACCTGCCTCTCCTGCTTACTACTCACTATTGACCTGCCTCTCCTGCTCACTATTGACCTGCCTCTCCTACTCACTGCCTCTCCTGCTCACTATTGACCTGCCTCTCCTGCTCACTACTCACTATTGACCTGCCTCTCCTGCTCACTATTGACCTGCCTCTCCAGCTCACTATTGACCTGCCTCTCCTGCTCACTACTCACTATTGACCTGCCTCTCCTGCTCACTATTGACCTGCCTCTCCTGCTCACTACTGACCTGCCTCTCCTACTCACTATTGACCTGCCTCTCCTGCTCACTATTGACCTGGACCTGCCTCTCCTGCTCACTATTGACCTGGACCTGCCTCTCCTACTCACTATTGACCTGCCTCTCCTGCTCACTACTCACTATTGACCTGCCTCTCCTACTCACTATTGACCTGCCTCTCCTGCTCACTATTGACCTGCCTCTCCTGCTCACTACTCACTATTGACCTGCCTCTCTTGCTCACTACTGACCTGCCTCTCCTGCTCACTATTGACCTGCCTCTCTTGCTCACTATTGACCTGCCTCTCCTGCTCACTACTCCCTATTGACCTGCCTCTCCTGCTCACTATTGACCTGCCTCTCCTGCTCACTACTCCCTATTGACCTGCCTCTCCTGCTCACTATTGACCTGCCTCTCCTACTCACTACTCACTATTGACCTGCCTCTCCTGCTCATTATTGACCTGCCTCTCCTGCTCACTACTCACTATTGACCTGCCTCTCCTACTCACTACTCACTATTGACCTGCCTCTCCTTCTCACTACTCACTATTGACCTGCCTCTCCTGCTCACTATTGACCTGCCTCTCCTGCTCACTACTCCCTATTGACCTGCCTCTCCTGCTCACTATTGACCTGCCTCTCCTACTCACTACTCACTATTGACCTGCCTCTCCTGCTCATTATTGACCTGCCTCTCCTGCTCACTACTGACCTGCCTCACCTGCTCACTATTGACCTGCCTCTCCTGCTCACTACTCACTATTGACCTGCCTCTCCTGCTCACTATTGACCTGCCTCTCCTGCTCACTATTGATATGCCTCTCCAGCTCACTACCACTACTGGGGTTTCTGTAATCACACATCCTAATCAGACACTGTGATGTTTTTCTGTAGTCACACATCCTAATCGCACATTGTGTTTCTGTTTCTATTCAGTGGCCTGTACTACATGCCATCCAGAAGTCAAGATTGCAGACGTGGAGAAAGAGGTGGCAGACTTTCTTAAACACGCCCCTTTTAAAAAGGGTGGAACAGGCAAGGTAGGTGTAGTAGAATTTGTCCGCATTATATCAGTAACCTAAGTGCTGTAGCAAGACCTTAAATTTTACCCAGTCAGTGGGGTTTATTACCTCAAGACCTTACATTTTACCCAGCCAGTGGGGTTTATTACATCAAGACACACCACAACAAAACACAAAAAAAAAAGACGAGAGACACAAAGTCCAAATCAGAATGACCGCAAAATCCCAGAGGATCACTAACCCCGGAGGATCACTAATCTCAGAGGATCCCTAATCCCAGGGGGATCCCTAACCCCGGAGGATCACTAATCTCAGAGGATCCCTAATCCCAGGGGATCCCTAACCCCGGAGGATCACTGATCCCAAAGGATCCCTAATCTAGTTAGTCTAGTTTTTTGACCTCATATCTTCTGGTGATGTGACCATGTGACTGGTTATCCTTGCTGTCCTCATCTGGCAAAGACTGAGCGCTCAATTGACCATTTTCACAAAACACTCCCAAATTCCAGCTCAACCAGTCACATATTTATTGTTGTTTTTTTTTTGTTTTTTTTTCACAGAGTGGAGCGTCAGCTAGCTTCGTTGTAGAGGACTCTGCACCAGAGCAGCACCATCAGCACAGCCCTAGCCCCAGATGTCCCAGCCCTACCCAGACGATGCTGCTATTTTAAATAAATAAATAAATACATAAATACAGTAAATACATAAATAAATAAATTAATTAATTCATCTGATACTGTTTATAGACTCTGTCTGATGTATTTTGATGTAGAGTTGAAGAATAAATTGTTTGTAGACTCTGTCTGGTTTATTTTGATGTAGAATTGGCCTGCTCATAAATGATATTAGAAAGCATAAATAGCAGAATAAATTCTGAAGCTCATGTGGCTGTCTAATGAACACATTCAATAAAGGTGCTGAAGTCGACGTGTAGTTGACATGATTAAAACCTCATTTAAACATTTGTAATACCTCCATCACATTTTTCTTTTTCAAGCGTTGTGTTTTACACCCACTATGAACCATTTTGCAACATATTAAAAAAAAACTTGCAAAGCAATTTAATCTAAAACCAAAGTTATTCTGAACGTGTCTAACACGTAAACACAGAAATGTGTTTGACACTCATTAAAAATTATTTTGAAACATGTAAAAACACTTCATATATAATGATTCTACACTTTAACCAGAAACCAACGTGACTGTAACCAAAATAAATCCAGAAAAAAAGGATTTTACTACAGTCTTTTACTACGGATTGTTACTTGGGATATTTACACGGGTCAATTCAGATTTAAACATGGATCAATGTGATGTCCTTTTAACTCATTGAGTGCCAAAAACATAATATTACGTTTGTAGCTTTTTTTTTTTTAAATTACGAAACTAGACACTCTAACACAGTATTTCCCAAAGTCTGGGTTCGCGACCCACGGGTGGGTCGCAGGAGATTTTATTTGGGTCGCCAGCACAATTTATGTTGTGTTATAGCCTACAGTAACTGATACCATTTGTCATTTGATACCAGGAAAGCTAACAGTTTTCTATTAGGATGTACAGTCACGGTTTTGTCATAAAAGCTCATGAAACTGGGGGACGAACGCATCGCATGGATATCTACCTCTCAAAATGAAACTGTTCTGTGGGGCGCCTGCCATGTACCTCACAGTTGCAAACTGCAAGGAACATGAATCCGCCTATTTGCACGAACATACCAGATACCAGTGCATTATATTAGGCTACAATTTAAATGGACATTTTAAACACTATTTTTAAAAATCACAGACCTTTCTACCTCGCTAACTCAAAGTAAAGGCGCATTCTTCTGGCTATTGCGCAAAAGCCTCTTGTTCTGATATACAGTAACAACTATACAATATAATATAATACAACAATACAATATAACGACTTGAGTTATTTGCTGTTTACATCGGAATTGACGTCCACAGTGTTATGGACCCATTTGTCTGCAACGCAACGTAGCCTACAACATTTTTTTTAGAAATACAGGAACAGCTTACTATGCTGACGAATGACGACTGTGCAACATGCAAGAATTTCCCCAACTCTCGGATGCGCATTTAAAACATATTAGCCAATAACACATTAAAACATTAGTCATTTCCAACTTTTCACGCTGATGGTGCTCAAAATGCAACACAACCGTGTTCAAAGCAGGATCTATCTATTTAGATCCTATAGCAATGTATGGTTGGGGGAGCCATAGAAAAGTTGGAGAACCTGTGGCCTAAAACAATATTGGTGGTTGCAGGGTAGATTTGAAATGAAATGGGTCGCGATGGTCTGTCATTTTTAAAAAGTGGGTCCCCAGAAAAAAAGTTTGGGAAACACTGCTCTAACACACCTTATATGTGATTTTGGGAACTCTGTGATGAATGGAAATGAAATATATGACGATCGAAAACTCATAAAAACGCAAGATCTGGACATTTTATCTGGACGTTTGATCTTAACTCAGCTTTTGATGGTTGCCGCTTTGTTTCGAATCAGTCACTGATTAGCCTACAGTATCAGCGAGATGCAAGCCAGGTCAAAATCAGGTCATTTATTTCCGTGGGTTTATCACTAGGTGGCAGGTCTCGTTAGATCTCTTCCCAGAAACTTTGCAGGCAACTCTCAGGCCACTTCTCAGGTGCTGAAGGGAGAAATGAAAAAGTCGAAGAAAAATATATTGCAGCAGGTGCGTTTTCGCCAGACAACGCTGGATGAGTCCACCTTTCTACTAAGACAAGGTGACTCTGACCACGACAGGTCAAAAACATTACAAGGAGTGACTGAACACTGTGCTGAGGAGGGAGTTCCATCTCCACCACGAGCCGGGCCTAGCGGAGTGGGTGGTAGGCCGAGTCGCGCTTGCAAGAGGGCACGCCCTAACCAGAGTGCCGAATATGTCGGTGATAGTGACTCATAAAAGACGAAATATCTCCATTTCTAGAAAAAAACAGGGATTTTGATGAAAACTAGCCACTGTTTAGCTTGGGATTTCTCAGGAACAGAGGCGTGTAGAAATACACGGTTTGCACCCACTGAGAGCTTAAAGTCTCACCTTTAAAACGAGCCATTGTATGTGTTCACAGCTATAACACAGAATATGCTGTGGCTGTACAAAAATCATCAACAATGGTCTAGATTGCTGGCACTCTAGGACAAAGCTTCCGAAAACAGCTTGGCATTCAATGAGTTAATATCTGTACCATCATATGAGGTGTTCCACATTCATTTAGATAAAAGGCTGATACTGTTAGTCCAAAATAACTGCCTGGAGGTGTTACCAAGATAACTGGTGAGTGTAAGACCTAATTGCTAAGACACTAATTGCAGATTCACCTCCATTTTGTTAAATTCAGGTTACACTAATTGCAGATTTACCTCCATTTTGTTCAGTTCAGATTACCCTAATTGCAGATTTACCTCCATTTTGTTAGATTCAGATTACACAAATTACAGACTAACCTCCATTTTCTCTGACAGTAGTCCGTAGGAGTGTCATTGTCTGGCTGAGGGCTTGTAAAAATCGGAGACGAAGATACGCAGCAATGATGTGTAAACTCACATCAGACATGCGAACGCTAACAATGCTAATAAACCTGTAAAAATACATCAGACATGCTGACGCTAACAAAACCGTTAGCACACCGTCAAGGCATACAATTTTGGGAGTAGGCAATGGTATATCAAAGTCAAGTCAAAGTCAAAGTCAAAGTCAGCTTTATTGTCAATTTCTTCACATGTTCCAGACATACAAAGAGATCGAAATTACGTTTCTCACTATCCCACGGTGAAGACAAGACATATTTTACCAATTTAAGTCCACAGACAAACATAACATTCAAGTAAACAAAAAAGTAAGTAAATAAGTAAATAAGAGGGCACATATAATAATGAAAAAAAAATAAGAGCAGCAAAATTTGGTTGAAATTGTCAGGCCAATAAAAGGCTTGGGAAAAAGTCAGGCCAATAAAAGGCTTGGGTAGTTCTGTTTGACCTAAATAAGAAAGATAGTGGCATAGTGGTGCAAGTTATGTAAGAGCAGCAGAAGTGTTGTGTTTTCAGGACAACAACAACAAGTTGTAAAGTGTACAAGTGTGCAAGTGGAGTAGTGCAGGCGGCCATTGTGGGTCCAATGTCCAGGATGTTATGTAGCTGAGGGTGGAGGGGGGAGAGGAGGGAGAGAGTTCAGCATCCTTACAGCTTGGTGTATGAAGCTGTTGGTGAGTCTGGTAGTGCGGGAGCGCAGGCTTCTGTACCTCTTCCCAGAGGGCAGTAGATCAAACAGATTGTGAGCGGGGTGACTTGCATCACTCACAATTTTGGTCGCCTTGCGGGTGAGGTGGGTGGTGTAAATGTCCTTCAGAGAGGGGAGTGAAGCACCAATAATCCTTCCAGCTGTGTTCACTATGCGCTGCAGGGCTTTCCTGTTGTATTCAGTGCAGCTTCCGCCCCACACAGCGATACAGCTGGAGAGGATGCTCTCAATGGTGCCTCGGTAGAATGTGGTCATGATGGCTGGTGGAGCACTTGCTCGCCTGAGTTTCCGCAGGAAGTACAGGCGGCGCTGAGCTCTCTTCGCCAGTGATGCAGTGTTGGTGGTCCAGGAGAGGTCTTCGCTGATGTGCACCCCCAGGAATTTGGTGCTGCTCGCTCTCTCCACCACAGCACCGTCGATGGTCAGTGGCAGGTGTTGGGTGTGACCTCTCCGGAAGTCAACAACAATCTCTTTGGTCTTGCTGACGTTCAGCAGGAGGTTGTTGTCCCTGCACCACGTGGTCAGATGGTCGACCTCCAACCTGTATTGAGTCTCGTCGCCCTTGGTGATGAGACCCACCAGAGTTGTGTCGTCAGCAAATTTCACTATGTGATTGTTGCTGTAGGTTGCAATGCAGTCATGCGTCAGCAGGGTGAAGAGCAGCGGACTGAGCACGTATATGTTTTTTTTTCATTCACATTTGTCAGTATTAACCTTTCTCTTTTTCTCTGTTTTAGGGACAAGAGGAGGGGTTGAACATGGCTCCAATCCTCAGCTCTGAAATGGACCAGTTCCCTACAGACCCGATGTCTCAGGCCCATTTATGGAAAGTGTCAGTGGTGCTGCAGGACTGCTGTCGACCACTAGGGGGCCAAGGGAAGGATGAGGAGAACAACAGAGATAAAGAACAGCCTGGTGCCGGTAAAGACAAAGCAGACATTAAATAATGCCACTTAAAAGGTGCAGTCAGCAATCATACGTGATTTTAAGCCCGTAACATTTTTTTGCCACATTGAACAATCATCTCCTCATGATCTGCTAGCTATCCGTTGAGTACACTTAAAAAAATAAAAAAATGGTTTATGGAAGCAGACCTGCTAATCATTTAGAATATAAACATAAACTTAAACTGTGTAATCACTGGCTGCATCTTTAATTTGGTTCTAAAAAGGAAAGGATTTACACACAAATGTATTTTCGTATGTGTGTTTATATGCGTGTGTCTGTACATACCATGTGAGAAGTTGACCACATTTTTAAAATATCGAGACATACAAATCTATATAGTCCTGACAGTTAACAAGAAACACAGTTGTTTGTGTTTGCTCAAGTGGTTGTCTTCTATTTTTGTTTTGGAAAACAGGGAAAGGAGCATCTTCCTCGTCCTCCATCTTACAGATTGCAGATACAGAGAAACCATACTGTTGCTCTCAGTGTGGCAGGAGTTACCGACAAAAGAAGAATCTCAAACAGCACCAGCGTACTCACACAGGAGAGAGACCATACCAATGCGCTCAGTGTGGCATAGCTTTCACTCACAAGGGCTCTTTGAAACAACATCAGCGCATTCACACAGGAGAGAGGCCATACCAGTGCTCTGAATGTGGGAAGAGTTTCACTAATTCGGGATCTTTGAAACGACACGAAAAAACGCACACTGGAGAGAAGCCATACTCCTGTTCCTACTGTAGCAAGAGTTTCACTTACAATCATAATCTCAAAACTCATCAGCGCATTCACACAGGAGGAAGGTCATTCGACTGCGCTGAGTGTGGCCAGAGTTTCTCTGAATGGGAACACCTCAAACAACACAAGCGCTCTCAACATACAGGCAAAGGCCTGTGCCACTGCACTCAGTGTGGCAAGAGTTTCATTTCCAACCAGAATCTCATACGACACCAGCGCATCCACACAGGAGAGAGACCATACCAATGCACGCAGTGTGAAAAGACTTTCACTGACGGGGGAACTCTTAAACGACACCAGCGCATTCATACAGGAGAGAGGCCATATCGATGCACTCAATGTGGGAAGAGTTTTCATCAAGGGATAAATCTGAAAGTACATCAGCGAACGCATACAAAAGAGAGACCGTACCGCTGCACTTACTGCGGCCACAGTTTCACTCGAGAGGACCAGCTCCAGAGACACCAGCTAAAGTTCCACAACGCCGATCTGGAGAGGGTGTGAAGTGGAACATGATCGGCTGGGAGATCACAGGTTGTTTTGTGATTAATGAAATGTTTTGAAGTTTTAACTAAAGAGTCACAGAAACAATTAAAGACTGAGAAAAAAAATGGCCACATTAAAGTAAATAGATAACAGGAAAGACACGAGCAACATAAAGAAAATAGAACAAACATAGAACACAGCTGCTTCACTTGGCCAGGTGGGGCAGAGCCCTGTCAAAGATTCCTCCACTAGAAAAAATAGATCCATAAAACAAATCTTAAATACAATGTTGTTTGTTAATATAGTCACTGAGACAACTACGGAATATTTTTTATATTCTAATAATTTGCACAATATATATATTGTATATGATAATTTGCTGTACTTCATCCAATGGCCGAGCTAGCGCCATTCAGGCTGTCTACTAGCACTCTTCGGGCTGTCAACTAGCGGCATGGAAGCGGTCTTCTAGTGGCATTCGGGCTGTCTACTAGTGGCATGAAAGCGGTCTACTAGCTTGTTAGATAGCTAATTACCCCATTTCTCAACCTCAGAGCTTTAAGCGTAACTCTCGCCAAAATGCAACCTAGGGTATTTTTGTGAATGTACTCACAAAATATCAAAATCAAAGTCAAAGTCAAAATTTTGTTTAAAAGCATAATTATGTCGGAAGCGCTACTTTTAAGCTTGACCGTATTGTCGTGTTCAGGTCAAATGAGAGTGAATGAGAGTGGTAGGGGAACTACTATGTTTGATGCATGATCGTGTGAAAAACGTTATTTTTCAAACACTAAGAAGGCTCGACACACCATGAAACTTTGATCAAAGTATCACCAGGGTCTCTATACACAAACTCGAGCATTGAGAACATTGTTTGTGTACACAGAGTTCACTAAAAAGAAAGGCTTTGGACAACTCACATTTCTGTGAAGAATGTTTTGAATGTAGAAAGCCTCTGGCACAGTCCAATGCATATGTTGCGTTAGCATTGTCGACTCGACTGGAGAGCCTAACCGGTCCTGACTGCAAGCGACGCGAACAGCGCAATTCAACGCAACGTTTTGAGAACTTTTGTCAGACGCCCCGTGTCTATTTCCTTTCTGTCGCTGGTGTTGCTCTGTTATTTTAAATGAGAAATATTACGCAATAGAAGGGCATATTTAACAGATTCAGTGTAGACAACGAATTCAGTGTAGACAGATAACACCGAATGCTACAAGATAGTTGCTTGCTCGGATCCGGTTAGGACACGTTGTAACACTACAGTAGGTCATAAAGCAGCTGTCCACGCTCTCAGTCACGTTAGCATCGTTAGCATCATGGACTCGACTGGAGAGCCTAACACTAGCAAAGACTTTCTAATGTGGAGACACAGACTCAAAAAATCCTTCATAGAAATGAATGGGGCTAGTTTGTAACGTTGTCTACACATATCCCACCCCTTCCCTGGCAAAATGTCGACATGTGAATACATTGAGCCAATCATGTGGTGTGATGTGAATACATTGAGCCAATCATATGGTGTGTTGTGAAGACATTTGTGAAGACGCATGTCTGCCGAATAGGATGCCCGATGAGTGCCCAAAAAGCGTTGCAATATGGCAGCCGAGTGGAGGGACTTGCCTAAAAGGACTTTGACACTAGGTCAACTATGTCCACGCTCTCAAGTCGCGTTAGCATCATCGATTTAACTATAGACTGAGACCCCAGCATTAACGACTGTTATTCTGATTTAAAAATATGCGTGTGCAAGTTCATTATTATTGCAGTAATACAACCACTGCTATGCAGACGACACACAGCTCTATCTGTCCTTTCCACCTGACGACCCCCTGGTTTCAGCACGGATCTCGGATTGCCTTTCAGACATAGCTACATGGATGAAGGCACACCACCTCCAGCTGAACCTCTCAAAGACTGAACTGCTGGTCATCCCAGCTAAACCTACCATACACCACGACATCAACATCAAATTTGACTCCCTGTCTGTTTCACCGACCAGGACTGCAAGAAATCTAGGAGTTGTTCTTGACAACCAACTAAACTTCTCAGATCATGTTGCCTCAGTCGCCCGGTCATGCCGTTTTGCACTCTACAACATACGGAAAATCAGGACTTACTTGACTCAAGATGCTACCCAACTTCTGGTTCAGGCAATAGTCATCTCACGACTCGACTACTGCAATGCCCTCCTGACAGGTCTCCCAGCCTGCGCAGTGAAACCACTTCAGATGATCCAGAACGCGGCGGCGCGCCTGGTCTACAACCAACCCAAAAGGGCACATGTTACCCCGCTGCTCATCCAGCTACACTGGCTACCTATGGCGGCCCGCATCAAATTCAAGTCTCTAACGCTTGCCTACAAAGTAGTCTCCGGTTCTGCTCCCACCTACTTGAATGCCCTCATACAGACTTACACTACCTCCAGACCGCTGCGCTCCTCTGACGAACGACGTCTAGCTCTACCACCGGTACGCTCAAGCCAATCCAAACTTTTCTCATCTGTTGTTCCTCGTTGGTGGAACACACTGCCAGTTCCTACAAGGGCAGGGACATCCTTTTCCACTTTCAAAAAACTCCTGAAGACCCAGCTCTTTAGAGAACATCTACTCTCATAGCAACACTTACAACAAGTCTTACTGATCCTAGCACTCACCAGCCGTTTTAAACTGACAAGTAACTGTTAAAAACAGCACTCACCGACGCACTTATTCTTACTGTACTCTAATGTTTTTTTTAAACTGTCCTAAAATTGTGAGAATTGTTCTAAAAACTTACTGTTTACCATGTTGTTAGTCGCTTTGGTTAAAAAGCGTCAGCCAAATGTAATGTAATGTAATGTAATGTAATGTAATTGTCTTGAGCTGTTGCACTGTTACTATTTAGATAAAAACAACAGTGCACAACACATGCTGTTGAAGAGTAGTTAGCCAGTCTCACACTTAACCTGTTAAATACTTTTATAAAACAACATTGATTAAATCTGTTAAATCCTATTTATCTACATTTCCTGATTTTACTGTTAACATTTTGAAGTTTTACATTTATTTGATCTACTTTTTTTTTCAAATCTGATCTATTTCAGGCATTCCTGACATATTTGGTGATGGAACATTTGTAACATTTGTACAAACTGACTGTGCATGAAAATATTGTGTTGATGACAATCATAGACTGTATAAAAAGAGTCATTGATAACAATGCATTTCTTTGGTGTACACCTTTTCTTATGTTTAGACATTAGAGACATTGGAGACATTTGAGCTTGTTGACCAACGCTTTATTGTAGGTCTGCTTCAATGAACGCATGTGACCTAGAACCTTAGCCCCTAGAACCTTAGCCCATAGAACCTAAACAGAAAACTGGGCTTCGCAGTGTGAATTCAGTTTTTTTTCCTTCTTCTTCAGTGCATTAGTGTTGTACTTGACAGCATTAAACAATTACACAAATAACTAATTTCTCATTAATGAACATAAATGAAGCCACAGCTTCATGCAACAACTTAAATAAATAAAATCAGCTTATAAAATAAATAATCAGCTTATAAAAACAGTCAAAGAACATGGGCATAAAACAACAACAAAACAAAAAATTGAGATCTGTTAGAAAACTCTGAGTTTCTGAGTGTGGATGGGTGTGTGTGATTGTGTGTGTGTGTGTGTATATATTGCTGGCTAACATGTATGGAGTGTGTGTGTGTGCGCATTGTGCGGGCTAACCTGTATGGTGTGTGTGTATACGTAGTGCTGGCTGACCTGTATGGTGTGTGTGTGTGTGTGTGTGTTTATGGGTTGTATGTGTGTGTGTGTGTGTGTATGTGTGTTTATGGGGTGTATGTGTGTGTGTGTGTGTGTTTATGGGTTGTATGTGTGTGTGTGTGTGTGTGTGTGTGTGTGTGTGTATGTGTGTTTATGGGGTGTATGTGTGTGTGTGTGTGTGTGTTTATGAGGTGTATGTGTGTGTGTTTATGGGGTGTATGTATGTGTGTGTGTATGGGTGTGTGTTTATGGGGTGTGTGTATGTATGTGTATGTATGTGTGTGTGTGTGTGTGTGGAGGGACTGTCGGGTTATGACGGTCTGGAGGCCACTGGAGCGGTCATAGGGAACTCATTTCTGGGTGACAAGAAACCAACAGTGTCGTTACTAATGGTGGCTCACTACACTTTACAGGCAATTACTGTGTGTGTGTGTGTGTGTGTGTGTGTGTATGTGCAGTGCTGCTAACCTGTGAGCTCTCCCTCTGAAGTGTCTCATAACACACCGTGCTCCCCTCTCCCTGAGTCCTCCAGCTGCCAGAAGCAAGCACATGCAAACAGTCAACAACAACAACAGCAACAACAACAACACAAGTCAAAATGGACTACACATATTTATATTAATTTTAAAGGGACACTAGGCAAGCTTGATGCTTTTTCTCTACGAAACTCCCCCTCGCTCGGTCTGAAGCTCTTTTCCTTTTCTTTGCATCTTCCGTCAAGGGTTTTCGCTGCTTCTTCGCAGGCTCTGCCATTATACACACGTTTGCAACAATCGCTAGCGTTTCGTTAGCCTGCCTCTGTGGTGTGGATGCAGGATGTAAACTGATCCTGCTTCGGTCGGCGGGTACGATACACTGAACTTGCAAGCGGGATATTCTTCTTACAGGCAGTAGGGGCGGGCGAGAGAGTCTTCATTCACTCTGTAATGAGTCATTTAACCATATACCGACTTACAAAGATGAGTAATTAACACGAAAAAGTTGCCAGGTGTCCCTTTAAGCAAACCAACATTACATGCACATTACATACACAAAGAATGTGTTGTAATGTTTAACAAACTAACATGACACACTATCAGTCAAAAGTTTGGGGTCACTTAGAAATGTCCATTCCACTCTGTTATAGACAGAATACCAGCAGAGACCATTTGCATTAATTTTTTACTCAGGGCAGCAGTTTTCAGACTACATTATGTGCTTACATAATTGCAAAAGGGTTCTCCAATGTTTTCTCAGTTACCCTTTTAAAATGATATCAGATTAGTTAACAGAATGTGCCTTTGCAACATTGGATGAATGGTTGCTGATAATGGGCAATGTAGATATTGCATTACAGATCAGCCATTTCTTTCTACAACAGTCGAGAACTCTTTTGCAATTATATCTACAGTATAATGGAGTGGAATGGAAATTTGTAAGTGTCTCTCTATATATTATAGCAATACTGTATGTGTTGCAAAATCTTACATCTTCTGGATGTGGTGATCACAACTACGAGTGCAGTCACTGCACTGCACACGATCGGAATGATGTACTTCTGATTGAACGCTGGCTCATCATCTGGAGGTAGACGATGGAAAGACACAGTTGCTTCTCTATGGAGAGACACAGTTGCTTCTCTATGGAGAGACACAGTTGCTTCTCTATGGAAAGCATCCTGTGTGCGTGTCAAAGTACAAGCAGCAGTCCATACTCCATAGTAGGCTATTCCAAGTGTCAGTTTATAAACACATCATATAATTTTTATGTCGTTTTGAATAGCCACTGCATACCCGTGTGGGTTGGCGTGTTGTTGCAAAATCGGCGGAATACAAGTATGGAAGCAAAATAATTTCATGAAAGCTAACCGCATCATCCAAAGACGGCTCTACACAGCAGTCTTTATATTGTTGAAGTCACTGTAACATAATAATCATCCAAACACCTTAAGTATAAGTATATCTACTCTTTTGATCCCGTGAGGGAAATTTGGTCCCTGCATTTATCCCAATCAGTGAATTAGTGAAACACACTCAGCACACAGTGAACACACAGTGAGGTGAAGCACACACTAATCCCAGCGCAGTGAGCTGCCTGCAACAACAGCGGCGCTCGGGGAGCAGTGAGGGGTTAGGTGCCTTGCTCAGGGGCACTTCAGCCGTGCCTCCTGGTCGAGGTTCGAACTGGCAACCTTCCGGTAACAAGTCCGAAGCGCTAACCAGTAGAGCTCTACACAGCAGTTATTTACCTATAGCATTCTTCTGCGTCTCTTTGACCTTTACGGTGAGCCCTTACCTGTGGCGTTATTTTGTGTCTCTTTGACCTTTACGGTGAGCCCTTACCTGTGACGTTCTTCTGCGTCTCTTTGACCTTTACGGTGAGCCCTTACCTGTGACCTTTGACCTTTACGGTGAGCCCTTACCTGTAGCGTTCTTCTGCGTCTCTTGGACCTTTACAGTGAGCCCTTGCCTGTGACGTTTTTCTGCGTCTCTTTGACCTTTACGGTGAGCCCTTGTAGCCTTGCCTTGTAGGGGTAGCCGTGGCCTACTGGTTAGCACTTCGGACCTGTAACCGGAGGGTTGCCGGTTCGAATCCCGACCAGTAGGCACGGCTTAAGTGCCCTTGAGCAAGGCACCTACAGTGGGTCCCAGTTAAGTTTGGACGGGTTCCTTCAGGAATCACGCACCCCATTTTCTCAGCAGAAATGGCACAAACTGCAGTTGACACAAAAAACCACAAGGTGTCACTTTGTTGTTCTGCCACTACTATTTTTGGACTTGACTTACTGCTTCCATGATGCAGTTTCCAAGTCAGTAGAACAATCAGAGAAAGCTGAGCCATTACCAAACATATATGATAATACAATTTATATATCTTATACCCTATTTGTCACGGTTACTTATAGATTTGATAGTGTAACGATAAGCGCATGAGACTTTCAGCGGGGGCACGGGAACTTAAATTGATCACGGTAGTTTAAGCTTACACTTGACAAAACATTCGAATATGAAAATGTAGATGCAATTGTTGTAAGATGGTGCAGCTCCTTTAAGAAAGCACCGTGCGCAGGGATGGAGAGAGAGAAAGCGAGAGGGGATATGTGTGTTAGAATAATGCAAAAAATAAATCCGCAGATAAAACCAATTATCCTCATTCATTGCAACCGCAGCATGCCTGCTTGCCGACGTTCAAACGAAAAAGATATCAAAGCACCTTTTGCGTTTGAATGTAGCACGAATTTTTTTTAAACAGCTAGACAAATGATTTAGCTAATTGATTATAGCATGTACACACCAGCAATTGTTGAACATTTACCTGTACAAGTACATTGACAGTAGCCCAGCCTAACAAGCATGTTGCATGTTGTAGGTAGAAATTTCACTTAAATTGCAACCGCAACATGCCTGCTTGCCGACGTTCAAACGACAACGAAAAAGATATCAAAGCAACAAGAGGGTTGAGTCTGAATGACACGGAGTTCAGACTCATATTGCTCCTCATAACCGTCTATAAAAAAAGTGTTTTTTTTCTTTTCTTTTTGAGCACGTCCGAATCCCAGGACATAACGCACTGGACCTTATAATAGGCTCGAGATATAATTCTAAAGGGGGCAGATAGGGGCCTACTGCACATAAAACTTAAAAAGATTGAACGAAGCTTCCCGAAATTTGAAATTGCGATCAGTGACTGGCATCGGGTGAACGAAGCTTTTCGAAGTTGAACAGGCTATTAAAAACTATTTGCGCACCTCAATGTCACAGGAGAGACTGGGCTCTCCCTTCTATGAATTGAAAAAGACGTTATGCCTGCAAACTGGCCTATGATTTCATTGCTGAGTTTGCAGCAAAGCAAGATATGGCAAGTCAGTGTCATTTATTTGTCCATGTTAGCCTACAGACCAGTTTCCATAGTGCACATCTTATCAACAGTTTGAATGTCGTGTGTCTTTCTGCTCATTGACAAATACCGTTCAGCACAATGATTCATGCCCAATTAATTTCCCCTGTTAAAGTGTTCGCCTTTGTTACACTATTTGGTTTCGTGATGTAGCCTATGATAAACACCATATGGCCAAATATGTGACTCAGCTAATGTTATAGGCTATACAATTTCCCCTCTTAAAGACAAGCTGGTGTAGCTTATTAGACTAGGCTACTATTAAAATGCACCGACGGTAGCCTTGGCTATGTGTAAAGTAAGCTATCGCATGATTTCATGCACGTAAGTTCATGCATCTGTCAAGTTCGCACAGGGTCTCGCACGTTTTAAAAGTTAAAATACGCAATAAACCCAGGAAAAGTTGACAGGTTTGTTTCGGTCCCGGTGATTATTTGTGAAAATGTGCAAACGACAGCCTTTTCAAGGCATTTCAAGGAAGGAGTCGTAGCATGCAAGCTCCCAAATTGACTCAGTAGCCTACAGGCATCAATAGCCTAAATTGTTGGGACTGGGGAGGGTCATGCGTTTTTTCTCAATCACTTTTGAGGGTCATAGAAAAATGTCTTGCTGGCGAGGGAGGGTCACGTCTTTTTTGACTAACGCTCCCAAAACTCCTCCGGTAGCCCCTTAAATAAATAGAACACTTCCTAATTGATGTAGGCCTACACCAGCAATTGTTGAACATTTACCTGTACAGGACAGTAGCCCAGCCTAACAAGCAGATGTTGCAAAAGACATCAAAAGACGCAATTAATCAGAAATAAATAATGTAATCTGCATCGCTTTATTGAACAAACTGCAAGCAACAAGAGGGTTGAGTTCGCTGTGAGGCCAAACCCAAGAGCAGAGCCTATCTGTTAAGGCAATCGATAGGCTATAACGAGCTGTGTGCGCCTGGAAAGACAATAGAAGATGCTTTCTGAATAGTACAGCGAAGACGGCTCTGGTCATCCCATACCCTCCCCCCACTTCCTGTAGCCTACCATTATGACTTGTTGCCGTTTTGGGACATTAAGCCCCCTCCCCCACCCCCTTCTTTCACAAGCAGTGGGGGAGCGCGGGGCACAAAGTAACACTTTTTGGTAGACAAAGGAGGGTTCTCCGCGCTTCTGTCGTTTGGCCGCTTCTGTCGGTTGGCCACATAATGGTCCTAACCACTTTAAAACAGTGTGGCTGAAATAAAAAACAAACAGCCTACAACAGTAACATTTTCAAATGCAACTTCTAGGCCTACAGTATTAGTTAACAACTGATCAATATGCATTCATGGACTGACATTGATGAGAATAAACTGCAGTCAATAATGTGCATAACAATGTCCATAACACATATCACCACTAAAATTAACTGTGGCTAAGAAAGGTACTGTGTGTGTGTGTGTGTGTGTGTGTGTGTGTGTGTGTGTGTGTGTGTGTGTGAGTGAGTGAGTTTGTGTGAGAAAGAGAGAGAGAGAGAGAGAGAGAGCGCTATGGTACATACACCCACCCACCCACCCAGCAAACACAAATTCACGCGTGTACAATATTGTCCGTTTCCCGGTTTTAGGTCTGTGCATAACAATAGCATAACAATATCCACATGCAATAATACAACAACAACGTCTACGATGACCTATTCATTTGGACAAATTGATACAGCCCTATAGCTAAAGTTACCTTTAGTTTTGTTCTAGCGTACGGTGACGTCTGGCTTTAAACAGCTGTAATCTAACGTTCTGACAAGCACACCAATTGCCTACCTTGTTCTTGTCCATCTGGAATAGCTCCTCTAGCTTTGCTGCCTCCATCCTTTCTGTTTTCGTTGTTTAAACTTGTGATATCCATAACTAGTGAATTAGCCCAACATTGTGTGCTGATAACCATATATAGATAGCCGAGTAAAAGAAAACAACAAGTAGCCTAGTTGTGCCTGCGTGCGTATGAAAAATGTGTGCGCGTTAATTTTGATAACGTGTTCACTAACTTTACGCGATATAAAATTGTAATTAGCCTGATGGCATGCAGCTAATGGGATACTGTGCATAGTTGGGAAGGTATGGTGAGCCAATTTGGTGTGATACACATTACACACACACAAGGGAAGTTTTCTCTCTTTGTTGAGGGACTGACGTGCGGGCCGTTCAAAATCATTGTGCGGGCCGTACATGGCCATATGTTTGACACCCCTGTTTTAGAGAGAAGGAGAGACGTGCAGCTCAGATGTCTTCTTAATTTTCTTTGTTCTTTAGTAAAAGGTGCAGAAGAGTATTAAACGTTTCGATGTGTCGATGTTTTTGACTAACGAACATCGAAACGTTAGTCAAAGTTTAATAATGTTCTGCACCTTTTACTAAAGAATAAAGAAAATTAAGAAGACATCTGAGCTGCACCGGCGTCTCTCCTTCTCTCTAACAATTTTTGGCTTTGGCTAAATATTTCTAAAATCATTTGAGTTTCACTAGTCACATGTTTTAACAAGCAACACTTGTTACTAATAACAGACGTGTGTCGAAAATCGACTTTATTTTCCATACGGAGAAATAACATATGCAGAGTCTAACCAAGGTCAATCTTGCCAAAAAAGCCCTCAAACCTGAACACATGAGGCAAAAGTGCAAAACATCACAAAACTAACTAAACTAACACGCGCATATTTTTGTATTGCAATCATTGTAGCCTACAGTTGTAACAGCGCGTAACAGTCGTTTTACTCCCCGTATGCGCTCATTATAAAGAACGTTTAACGTGTCCCAAAAACAGCTATCAATTAATCACCAAACGTCTTATAAACAAGTATTGCCAGGAGCAACACCTTGCAAAAAATGATAACAATAGGCCTAGGCCTTTATATGGCTCTGCTCCTGCCTAGATTCGAACTCAGAACTGCCTGAAAGTTGCAGACCTGAAATTAAAGGTGTTTGAGTCGTGACTCACTCGGATCTTTCACCCGTGTCTTTAAATTAACCCATGAGTCGCGCGACTCTAGTATCATTAACTCGGATCAGTTGAGTCCTACTACAATTCAATCTAAAACGATAAACAGCGCCACACACAAACCTCTTGCAACATTAGCTAGCCTCCTAGCCCTAGCTATCATAGCTGCCAAAAATGTAACAATTTCGTAGGCAACCACAACTCCACAAATCAACTCAAGCGACTGAGTGAGCAGGCAGTCCGAGATAACTGGTTAACTTCCCGCAGAGCCGGAAACATTGCAGACTCACAGACCATGGGAGTCTCCTCGAGGTGAAAAGCAATTCCACAACAAAAGCCATTCTTTCACTTCTGAAATAACATTCAATGTTCTGCATGTAGCCTAGACATAATTAGATTTGGTGTATAGATGTAGCATATTAAAATGCAATTAGGTCGTGCAGACAGTCCGAACTGCACGCTCATGGAGATGCTTATCTACCCGGGTCAGTCGAATCAGCCGGGCGGGCCAGTTACGTTGTTATGAGTGCGAGTCAGCCGGCTACGTTGTCATGAGTGGATGAGCAGTGAGTAACTCCTCCTCAAGGTGAAAAACAAATCCACAACAAAAGCCATGCTTTCACTTCTGAAATAACATATGTTCTGCACGCATAGCCTACTATAAAATGCAATTAGGTCGCAAAGACAGTCCGAAACATTGCAAGCTCTGTATGGAGAGTAGGCTAGCCTACCTGGGTCAGTCGGATCAGCCAGGCGGGCCGGTTACGTTGTTGTTATGAGTGCGAGTCAGCCGAATCAGCCGGCTACGTTGTCATGAGTGGATCTTTAGAGGAGCGAGTAACGCCTCGTCAAGGTTAAAAGAAAATCCACAACAAAAGCCATGCTTTCACTTCTGAAATAACATATATTCTGCACGCATAGCCTACTTTAAAATGCAATTAGGTCGCGAAGACAGTCCGAAACATTGCAAGCTCTGTATGGAGTTGCTTGAGTAGGCTAGCCTACCTGGGTCATTTGGATCAGCCACGGGCGGACCGGTTACATTATGTTGTAGTGCGAGTCAGTCGAATCAGCCGGCTACATTGTCATGAGTGGATCTGTAGACGAGCGAGTAGCCTAGTTTCTACTTGTGTCAAGGTGATAATAATAATAGGCCTAATGAGAATAGTAGTAGTAGTAATAATAATAATAATAATAATAATAATAATATTAATAATAATAATAACAATAATAATAATTTATTCACTGCAGGCCATTTCTACGTTCCTGTTTCTATGTCTACATTGAAAGTCAATTGCTTATAGGCTAGGTTAAGACAATAAATAGTCTGGCTCAAACTGCTTTCTTTCCCGTGAGTGGGTGGAGGTTTTGATGCTATTATATAAGGCTATTTTATATTATATTATATTATATTATATTATATTATATTATATTATATTATATTAGGCTACCTAACAGTATAGCTATGATTAATAGTAATATTAGTTGCCTAGTATTAGCAGCCTATAATACTTATTAGAATAGATTCCTAGTAGCCTACTATTAGTATATAGTAGTGGTAATAAACATTGTAGCAGAGTAGCATTAGACCTAGGCAAACTTTTCTATTGTTAACAAAACAACAACAAATAATTAATTAGTATAATATAGGCTACCCTCTCTGTCAATAAGATCAAAGTTTCTGAACATGAGCACCAAAAAGATGAACAATGTGTGGATGCACTTTGACCAGGAGAGCAAAACTCTAAAGGCTAAATGCAAGTACTGCAAAAACCTGGTTTCAAATCATGGATGATCCACATCCAACATGAGAAGGCACCCCACTGCACTGCTTGAACGTAGGACTGAATTTCTTTGCGATTTAGCAATACTGACTCAAGTGACTCAAGTGACTCGTTCAACCCGGATCAGTTTAGTGAGTGACTCAGAATAACCCGGATCCTTAAAAGGAATCGAGTTTGAAAGGCCTACTTGAAATACGTGCATTAACCCACTCAACCGTCAGACAACGCTATCTGCTTTGAGTAGGCCTATTGGGTAGGACTAGCCTACACTGGTTGCTGTGGCACAGTCTTGAGTGACCGAATTCGTTTTTTTTTGTCATATGAATGCTGTCATTTTGTTAACATTACTGTTAAGGAGATGCTGTAGGCAAAGACTATATTTCAACCTCGTTAGTGTAGTAAAAACAATCAGAACTATTCACAAGGTTTCTGGGCAGCATATTTATGTTCTTTTAGCAAGCGAACTTCTCATGACTACCGACAAAGTAGCCTACTGCCAGCTGACGAAGTTCTCATTTTAAAACATAGCCTATTGAGAGACAGGCACTGTACAATCAAGAAATCTTGCCACTGAATCCAAAACTATGTTTAACATTATGTACAAAGCTTAGGCTACAGTGGACTAGCATGTTGCAGGGGCTGCTAAAAACACAGAGAAACGCACTGAAAACTCGGCCAATCACAGCCCTGGCTGTCGAATGCGCAGTCTGGTTCGACCGTGGAACGCCACAGCGGACTATGCTGCCCCCAAGCGGCTGCAGTTGTACTTACATTTCACCCAGCTGCGTGAATCACCTTGATCGTGAATGAAGTGTCAATTTTTAACTGGGACCCACTGTAACCCCTCACTGCTCCCTGAGCGCCGCTGTTGTTGCAGGCAGCTCACTGCGCCGGGATTAGTGTGTGCTTCACCTCACTGTGTGTTCACTGTGTGCGTTTCACTAATTCGGGATCAAAAGAGTATATATACTATACTATAATACTTACCTGTGGCGTTCTTCTGTGTCTCTTTGACCTTTACGGTGAGCCCTTACCTGTGGCGTTCTTCTGTGTCTCTTTGACCTTTACGGTGAGCCCTTACCTGTGGCGTTATTTTGTCTCTTTGACCTTTACGGTGAGACCTTACCTGTGACCTTTGACCTTTACGGTGAGCCCTTACCTGTGACATTCTTCTGCGTCTCTTTGACCAGTCCCATATGGCTGACTTTACAGTGGTAGCTGCTGCTGTCATTCCACTTCTTATCCACCAGGAGGCGTCGTTCCACCCTAAAGCCCTCCGGCTCCAGCCACGTCTCTGTGGGCTCTGCGGGCAGGCTCCGCCCCTTAGCGTCCAGCCAATCAACAGCAGGCGCTGGACTCCACCCACTGGAGACACAGCGTAGGCTCAACTGTGTTTTTCCGCGTCTGTCTGTGAAAATCGCTGGCGTCGTACCTATAGCTGGAGAAGGCAGAGGAGGGCATGACCCATAGATATTAGAAAGCTAGATACCGCTTTGGGGTCCAAAACGTACGTCAATAGCGCCGCCATCTTGGTGGGGGCAACAATCGAGCGGTAAATCACTGGAGGCTAATGGAGAAACGGGAGTCTCTGATTGGAAATCAGACAGGTGTCTGATTGCCAGCAAGCGTTGCCAAGAGACAGTAATGTGTTTGCCCCTACCAATATGGCGCTGTGTTGACGTATGCCACCTAATAGAACTCGACGGACAATGCGATACAAAGCAATATTTAGCTTTCTAATATCTATGGACATGACATTAGAGCAAGGGTCTCCTCATGGTAAGTCAGTCTAACATCAATAGGCGCATGAAGCCATTACTGTTCAAGGAAAATGTTCATTAATCTGATAACACAGCACTTGGTAAACTGGTTAACATTCCTATCAAATCAAATGCACTGTCTACAAACAAAGAAGGAGTAAAGAAATTGAAAGGAGCTTTAAAACGTGAAGCTTATTCAACTGTTTTGGTTGGAGACCAGCTATATGAATACGTGCTACCACTGACAGCCAATAAAACATTAGCAGCTCTCGGCCGTGTTCATTTTGTCAAAGTAACTCTCGGGAGGAAAAAAAAGTTGGAGAGCAACCCAATGTAGTTCTTTTACCACACAATAAAGGCTGGAGAGCAACCCAATGTAGTTCCTTTACCACACAATAAAGGCTGGAGAGCAACCCAATGTAGTTCCTTTACCACACAATAAAGGCTGGAGAGCAACCCAATGTAGTTCTTTTACCAATACAGTACAATAAAGGCTTCAAACTCACACCACAATGACTTACAATATAGAGAACGGAGTCTCTGATCTGATGTGTTTGGCATGGTATGGAACTGTGCCAGATCTGATGTGTTTTGGCACGGTATGGAACAGTGCCAGATCTGATGTGTTTTGGCACGGTATCAGATCTGATGTGTTTGGAATGGTATGGAACAATGCCAGGGCTGTGTGAGGTTTTTTTGTTGTTTAGTTTTTTTGTTTTTCCCCCAGAAAAGACAACTAGATGGCTGTGTGGTACAATTTTTGGATTTAGAATTAAGTACTGAGCCTTTAAGAGTGCTTTTGTCACACACTAAAATAATCAAGCAGTACACCTTTAAGATTTACATTATGATCAAACCGAACTCACATCTTAAACCAAGTACCACATAGTTTTAGTTAGATAAGATTCAAGATCGGGATGATCAAGCACTATACCTTTGAGACTGAGATAATCAAGCACTGTACCTTTAACACCACGGGTATTATGCGTATTTTGCCGACAGTGCATGTGCACTGTGGCCAGAGCGAAGTCAGACGCACAAAGTGGGAAGAGTCAAGCCGAAGTTAATTAATAAAAGATAGATAGATATATCATAATTTAACACTGGTTGCATGTGATTGGTTTATTGAATTTCCCCTTCACCGGAGAGGCCTTGACGTAGCATCCCGCTATATCGGTGCCAAACTCAGGCCCTACATCTAACTTAGATAATCAAGCACTGCTACAGCATCTCACCCTCGACTTGGACCTCCACGTCAACGTTGTCATGGTTCCCGTCTCCGGCGTCAGCGGTGCACTGGTACCGTCCGGCGTCCGTCAGCCTGACGGCGCTGAGCCTCAGCGACACGTTCCCCGCGGCGACCTCGTCCCGGAGCAGGGCCGTGCGTCCACGGTACGCCGGATCCTGGTCCTCGTTCTGATCCTTGCCGTCGCCGTGCGAGTGGATGTGCGTCTGGGTGGAGCCTTTGAGTCGGTACCACACCACGGACAGCTGCTCCGCGTCGTCGACGGCATCGCGGGCCGAGAGGGAGCAGGGCAGGACCAGGTCTTGTCCTGCTACGGCCACCAGGGGGCCGCCAGGGCCGACTAGCTTGAAATTACCTGAAACACCATGACACACAACACACACATTCAGATCAGAAATCATTATCCCAGTATCTTATTTTCTGGCACACAATACTAGTAGAAAACTCCATTGACTTGAATGGGATTTCCCAACGTTCTACCGGTCACTTATAGTCATGTAATTACCGCTGAAAACATATAATGACTGCTGTCAATGGCAACTAGTTTTGTGCTTCTGATTTACATCTTTCATATCACTCCGCAGGTAGTTTGGTTACTTCTTGCAATGGAGCTTCATTCAAAAACACAGAGTGTGAAAGCAGACGGTTGATCAGCTATGTTCTACAGAAATGTTTGAGTTTCAAGTTCAGCATGTGTAGCAAACTATTTGTTTCTCAGCAAAAGCCACAACAAAATGGTAACAAAGAAATGTAGAGACATATTGTGAAGTTTCTTTTTCTTGTGTTGGCAAGTAGCCAGATAATAAGTGGCATAATGTATAGAACGCTGTATAGAGTATATATACAGTCCCTTCAGGGTGAAGCAGGACCTCTCTGCTGCGCATCGGGGTACGGTTCACCCTGTCGGGACTTATTTTCCCAATAATGACCGCATTCTATATTTTATCCCTTAAGGCCCATTCACACCAAGAACAATAACGATAACTATAAATAAACATTGTTCTTGTTATTATGAATGACGAAGTTCACACATAAACTGTAACGATAACGACATGAAGAACGATATTGTTGGGTATCACTTTCAGAGTGATTTTTAGAATGATAAAAAGCTAATAGCCAATCAGAACCCATCAAATTTTAACCGTCACATTCCTTAACACAAGGAGAGACTTTGTTTATCGTTGTTCAGTGTGAACGCTTTTATCGTTATGGTTATTGTTATCTTCATCGTTATTGTTATTGGTGTAAATGGGCCTTTACTCTCTCTCTCTGGCTCTCTCACACATACACTGATGGCCCAAACATCTTGCCATTAAGAGTGAATGCAGCCTACCTGTGGGTGCACATGCCACCCCCCCGCAGAGAAACAGGATCCAGAGATAGGTCAGCGGCGAAAAACAGAAATGGCTCAACCCTGAAGAGGACACAATCAACCCTGAGGAGGACACAATCAACCCTGCAGTGACCATTCATAGAACAGAAATGGCTTGTGGGGAAATTTCCAGTAATTAGACATCACTTTACCTGTTTAATGTCTACTCAGGTTGACATTAAACAGACATTACAAGGATGGTCTGAGTTGTTTGGGGTTTCTCATATACATGACCAGGTCAACCGCCCTTAGGAAGTCTGGAGTAACAGCTTTTCCTTATCATGATGACAGTGTTTTCTTCTCTATCATGACAGCTCTTTTTCTTTCATTGTACTGTACGTAATCCATTAAGAATTTTTAGTTTTAGTCCTACAAATAACGGTAAGACTTTATCTACGACAGACTTGTTGCTCTCCTGCTCGCCTAGGATGCTTTTGTGTTTGTAACCCATCTCCGGCGTTGCAAATAAAACGGGGTGCCTGTGCATTACTTTTTGCCTGTCCGTCGATATATATATATATATATATGTCCTATATTTCTATTTTGATACATACATGTTCTATATTTCAGTCTTGCACTTTAATTTAATGTTTATTGTCTATGGCTATGTCTATAGTATGTCTATGTCTGTATTTAAAGCATGTCTATGTCTGCATGGGAAAGTAAGAAACGAAATTTCAATTCTTTGTATGACCAGTGCATGTAAAGAAATTGACAATAAAAGCCGACTTGACTTGACTTGACTTGACAATGATTTCTTTGGTTGTACTAAATTGTGCTTAAATCTAAAATCCACCGCAAATAGAATTCAATTCTGTGGGAAACACTGACTCCTGACGAGGACACATTAGTCAATGTCGAGTGCATGATGTCAACTGGGCACCTGCAGAAGGCAGCATGAGGTAAACAACGGAGGAAACAAATAATAAAGTGATACTGCAATTAAAACAGACTTGTCCGGTTCAAAGCTTGTTTGAATACTGTTTACATGATCACCATAACAAGATAATGAAGAAAAGAAATATATCTTTTATCTAACCCTAACCCTAACCCTAACCCTTGTCCGGTTCAAAGCTTGTTTGAATACTGTTTACATGATCACCATAACAACATAATGAAGAAAAGACAGCAGAGCACACATGCACATGTTCTATGGCTAAGTTTTAAAATAAAAATAAAAACAAATGCAAAATAAAATACTATAGGGGTGTCATTTACTTATCTCTAATCAATTCCACCCCCCACCGCACAGCGTTTCTTGGAACTAGGCTAACTTGTTCTCATTCAGGTGAAGCGAAGGCGATTGTACGCAGTGGCTAATAAGCTTGCAACATTTTAAGTAGGCCTAACGTTTGGCATATAACTTTTTCCAATACATTTTTAAGAGATGGGAGCTTGGAAGTAGGTCTAAAAGTAGTATCCACATTCTTATTCAGAGGTTGCACACGCACTGCTGCATTAATCAGAGGTTGTACTGCATGCCAAATAGCTGCAGGTAGGCTATGGTGGGCTACTCGGAGCATATCGGCTAGCTACCTGAAGCAAGACTGCTGTTTGGATATACGGTCCAGTAGTTTCCACAATGTTTTAATAATGATGAAAGTCACAGGGGGTTAGGTATATCCGTTTTGGGTTGCGATTATGTTTATTTACCAGTATAAACAGCCAAGGAGTGTTACGTCAGTGGGCTAGAATGCTAACGTTATTAGCCGATAACTGATCTAGTTGCCCTTTAGCAGTGAGAAATCTGTAAATAACCTTAGCTGGTCGGAGAACATGTAGTTCCAGTTGGTAACATTACCTGTCATCATCAGAGCCCTAGATGATAATTGACGTCACGCTGTTCAGGTAGAAGAATGTAATGATTACCCCGAGCACCTTACAAACTCCCATGCAGATTTTAACGCTCGTTCTTCATTTCGAATCGTTGTAACCTCGCGCTCTAGACTGTTTGGTAAGGTAACATTGTCTTCCTTCGGTAAAAATGAAACTTGCCTTCCATTTCGCTCTTTTAAAACTAACTAGTATTCATCAGTGAGACAGGCATGCAAACTGGTCAAGGCTGAACAAGATGAGAAGGGTGCGCGTGAAGAGGGAAATAGCCGTTTCACCTTTGGTTTCATAGCGAAACCAGCGCGAGTGACATGCGTCGTGCATAGCGTCCAGAGTATAATGGCCCAAACCAAGAGGTTTAAGAAAACAAACTATAAAATTACTCACTTAAAAAAACTCTGTTGTGGCCAAAAATCATATCAATAAAAATAATGCCTTTATTTATTTTTGGATTTTATTTGGCCAGTGTGAAGGGCCCGCTTGCGCTGTTTGGCAGCAGCTGCAGCCTGTCCTCCAGCAAGCTATACGAGTTTTCATGAACATAGACATAGTGGACATAGTAGACTACGTTAAAATATTTGTTGGACCAAACGAGGTAAATAAACTTGCTTGAGACACTTATTTCAGACTAACATTATTGTAATAGAGTAGGCTTAAATTTGTAAAATTACTTACACATTGTGGCATTGTGCTAATTAGGTTGTTTAACCATTACCAACCAATAAAGTTGTGTGAACAGTGTATTGCATGGTAAACTAGGCACAGACTAATTCAGATCAGGCCACTAAGCGTTTCTTAAAGAGGCTTTAAGATATAAGATATTATCATGTCTATCAACACTGCTTTTTGTCTCAGAACGCTGTTGTGAAGTTACATCAGGTATTTAAATTAATAGTAAAAATCCACTGTAAAATATCACATATATTAGTACTTTGAGGCCCAGGCTATTTTCAGTGTATTTTCTACTATTGCTTATCTTGGTCATTGCATGGATATTGACGGATGATGATTATTCCATCCCTTGGCATGCACAGACACATAACGCCCTCACAGACAAAATTACTTTACTCAAGGTCTTTATTATACAGTCCATCTGATTTAAATACAAAATACTACTTCACCAGTGTTTTTACTCAAGGTCTTTATGATACCGTCCATCTGATTTAAATACATTACTACTTCACCAGTGTTTTTACTCAAGGTCTTTATGATACCGTCCATCTGATTTAAATACATTACTACTTCACCAGTGTTTTGCTGACACGTCTGAGTAAATAGAATACCCAACACTCGAGGTGAGGGAACCGAAGAATCTAAACAAAGGGAACTAAAACAAATATCAGAACCACATGAACTAAACAAACAGAACTAAAATAAACACTGGAACCAGAGGAGCTAAACAAACAGAACTAAAATAAATACTGGAACCAGAAGAGCTAAACAAACAGACCTATAAGAGATCGGCATGATGTAGAGGTCTGCCATGGTCCGATGTGTATGGAAACCATCACCTGCAAAACAAACAAACAAACAAACAAATAAATAAAGCAACAGCAGCTCACTCATTAAAATGAAATAATATTTTCCGAGGACCTCGCAGTAGAAAAATGCAAGGGGCATGAATCAGTTTATATTTTCTCAAACAATAACAGACACCACTCTTCAGCTTGGCCAAAAACTAAAATGTATAATTTTCCTCTCGTTCCTTCCTTGGCACAGACTTTTCACACAGATCTGTTTCTCAAGGTCACCGAGTACTGTCGTCGGTACAGGAAAAAAAAAACGAAACCAAGGTGTGTTAAAGGGACACTATGCAGGTTTAGGTATTTTTGGGTACTGTAGAGCTCCCTCTAGATATATTTATAGGCTTGTGAACTTTGACAAAAAAAAGAGGCTGAACAAAATCGACACCCCCCTCCCCCTGTAAAACTGTCTGTATCTTGGAAAGTATTGATCTTACATAAAAGTCATTTTACAGTGTGTCTCCTGGATAACATAGGTACACCTGGTAATGTTTTTCAGAATTTTTTGAGACCTAAGTGCGTGGGCCCTGGTTGAATTGACGTGGAATGACCAAGGTGTGTGTGTGCGTGTGTGTTTCTGTGTGTGTGTCTGCATGTGTGTGTGTGTGCGGTAGGTGTCACTACCTCAGATGTGAATCTCGGCCTGCTCCACGTGGTCTTTGTAAGACACCCTGCAGACGTAGGCCGCGTTGGTCTTCACGACGATGCTCCGGCGCACGCTGGTCCCGCCCACTGGGTCCCACTTGGACGTGGCCGCGTCGGTGGTCAGCCTGATCCTCTTCTCATCCAGCCAATCAACAGCAGGCTTGGGGCTCCAGCCAATCGACTCGCAGACCAACTTGCAGCTGTCACCTTCACAGGCCTCAATGGTGATGTTGGGTTTGGACCCTTTGGCTGGGGACGAGTCGAAGAACAGGGGGATCATGAGTGTGTGTGTGTGTGCGTGTGTGTGTGTGTGTCTGTCTGTCTGTCTGTCTGTCAGTATGTGTCTGTGTGTGTGTGTGTGTGTGTGTGTACCTTGGACTATGAGTTGAATAACAGCAAAGTGCTGTCATATTGTTTGTGTGTGTTTGTGTCTGTGCGTGCGAGTGCCTGATCGTGTGCAAGTACGTGTGCCTGTGTGAATATAGTTTGTGAGCAAATGTGTACCTCGGACAGTGAGTGGAGTAACAGCGTAGTGATGTCCACAGCTGGACTGTGTTTGTGTGTGTGTGTGAGCGTGCGTGTGTGTGTGCGTACCTCGCACGGTAAGTGGAATAACAGCGTAGCGATGTCTACTCCCGGACTGCGTGATGCAGAAGTAGGACCTGGTGTCCATCACGCGTGCGGCGCTGAGCTTCAGGGACAGGTTGCCGTTCCGCAGCTCGTCCCGGAACAGCGCGGTCCGGTGCCGGTAGGCCTCGATCTGGTTCTGGTTCTCGTCCCTGCCGTTCCTGTAGGTGTGGACCTTGTTGGTGGGCTCGTTGTAGGTGTGGGTCATCCAGTCCACGTTGAAGTCTACGGCGCTGACGTGGGGATGCACGGAACACGGAAGCACCACGTCATGGCCGACCAACACCTCCACGGGCTGCTCGGAGCCCACCAGACGGAAGTTCACTGGGAAAGACCAGAGAGGGAGATACTGTAGATTAAGACCTCCACGGGCCGCTCGTAAAAGACCAGAGAGGGAGAGAGATTAAGACCTCCTCGGGCCTCCTCCACGGGAGAGAGATTAAGACCTCCTCGGGCCTCCTCCACGGGAGAGAGATTAAGACCTCCTTGGGCCTCCTCCACGGGAGAGAGATTAAGACCTCCTCGGGCCGCTCGTAAAAGACCAAGTATAGTATGAGCCATATTCATTTTGTATTATTTTATTTAATTTTGCCCGGTGCCACTAGGGGGGTTGTATGTGCTTTGTGGCTCAGCCCAGGTAGGCCATTTAACCTAGAGGAAACCCAGACACAGGTGTTGCTGATTTGGGAAGCAAACAGTTTTCGATTGTGCCTTTGTGCATATGTGCCTAGCCTTTGTGGTGAGCAATTCGGTTTGTTGTTTTGGTTACATGTATTATGAGTTAAAGTTATTGCTGCTGTATGATAAAATAAACATGCGAGAACATCACTGAACTCTCCGTTTGCTATGTTCGAGCGCACTGGGCGCACGTCTAAACCTAATCCGCCGTATTAGCAACCATTAGCAACCAGTACTTAATTTAGGAATTTAGTCAGTATACTCTTTTAATCCTGTGAGGGAAATCTCAGCACACAGTGAACACACAGTGAGGTGAAGCACACACTAATCCCGACGCAGTGAGCTGCCTGCTACAACAGCGGCGCTCGGGGAGCAGTGAAGGGCACTTCAGCCGTTCCTACTGGTCGGGATTCGAACCGGCAACCCTCCGGTTACAAGTCCGAAGCGCTAACCAGTAGCCTACGGCTGACCAGAGAGGGAGGTTAAGACCTCCACGGGCCGCTCAGAGAGGGAGATACAGACGGCTAAGCAGGGACATCTGAGCTCTGATGTACTGTAGTGCCACTTTAACGGTCTCAGAGCTGGGGCACCTGAGTTCTGACTCATTGCAAATACCTTTTTTTTGTTTTGACTGTTTGTTTTTGTCTTGCTCTGTTTGTGTTGACTTTGTAAAGTGACCTTGAGTCTGAGAAAGGCGCTAAATAAACAAAACTTATTATTATTATTATTATTATTATTATATACTGTACTGCCACATTAAGGGTCTCAGAGCTGGGGCATTAGAGTTCTGATATACTGCCACATTAACCCTTAAAGGTGTACAGTGGTAATGGTGTCAGAGTTCTGCTGTACTGCCAGAGCTGGGGCATCCTCACCAGAGTTGTCCTCCACATCCTGACTGTCCACGACCTCCAGGTGTTGGCCCGCCAGACGAAGTTCCACTGGGGAAAATCAGACAGAGAGACAGAGACGGACATTTGAGCACAAAGCACCTATTTACACTTTAAGTTTACAGTTTTTTTTTGTAAGGGTGGGCGAATAATCTATAATATACATACAATACAATACAATACATACAATATCTATAATAATACTATAATATACAAACCATAACAAAGAAGAAATGCTCAAACAACTAAGTGCATGTTGAACAGATATGCCTTTAGAGCAGGGGTGTCAAACATAATGCCCGGGGGCCAGATCAGGCCGCCAGCAGGATTCATACGGCCCCCCAGAGGATATTTTGGGTAGGAAGGGAAAATTAGAAAGAAAGATATTCAATGTGTTATAAGCAATATCTCTCTGATATGATAAACTGATAAAACCTAGCACTACAAACCATCCTCATGAAGGAAGAAGCTGATAAAAAAACTAACATTAACATGGAAGTAAGACATTTCAAGAGAGAAAGAGCAGTATATGACAGCAGTACATTATTGTGTACTTGTTTGCTCATAAGTTATATCATCTAACAACACTCTGATACCCATGCGGAAAAATGATAATGACGGCCCCCATGAGGTCTCATTCCAACAAATCCGGCCCTATCACAGGAACGGAGAGCAACTCATTCCACCAACATGGCATGTGACAAAGCATGTAAGTTATCTGGTGCAATGGGTTGAAATTGGGATTTCCTCTTTGTTTATCACTTTGGGCTTCTTACCTGCACTTGATGCAAAAGCAAAAGTGGACCTGTGTGTGACTGTAACAGTGATTTGTAAACATATGCCATTCATAACTCACATCCCAACTTCACTGGGCACTTTACCTGCTGCGTGACACTCTCTGCAAAAGTGGACCAGCACAATCACGAAAAAGGCCGCCAACGATGTGGGTAGAAAATGAGCCATTGCTGTCATCGCTCTGACAAATAATGTCAGAAACAACCAGTAAGTAAACAACAGTGCATGTTGCTTTTATATTAAATGGAATCTTGATCAATTTAATTTGACCTTTTTTTTTTTACAATAATTTACAAAAAATCCTCTCTTTAATGTCAAAGTGAAAGCAAATGTCTACAAAGTAAACGTATGTTTAACTTTATTTAATTATCCATAACTCATAATTCATCACACGTCAAAACACACACACACACACACACACACACATATCTGACTTTCTCCAAATTTTGCACACTTTTTATTTATTATTTTTGATTTCTCCTCCATCTACCCATGTCCTTGATTGCCTAGCCTTTCTGCCCCCCCCCCCCCCCCCACCCCCAACACACACACTTACATCATCACTGTCATCACTTCACATACATACAGCACACTGCTTGCTACAGTAAGCCTCCTCTACATACTTGCTGCACACTGCCCCCCCCCCCCCCCCCCACATACACAGCACATTGTCTTCAGGATCTTCTCCAACACACATCCTCTACATACTTACAGCACACTGCCCCCACCTACCCACACGCACACTACACACACACACACACAGTCACTGCTCCACTCCCCTCCCGCCCACACACACATCTTCACTGTCATCACTCACATACATTACATACAGTACTCTGCTTGCAATATTAAGTCCCTGCCCCCCCCCAATACACAGCACATTGTCTCATGAGGAAGCTTCTCCAACACACATATTGCACACTGCCCTCTCCCCACATACACAGCACACTATCCCATCTCCCCTGTCATCCCCCCAACACACACACCAAGACCCCTGGCAGTTGGGTTAGCCCCTTGAGCCGTGGATCTGCCCAAGGTTTCTTCCTTGGTAAGGGAGTTTTTCCTTGCCCCTGTTGCTCTTGGGTGCTCCTTGTTGGTGCCCCCCACCCAATCCCAATCCTCCCCCACCTTTTTTATGCAGCCCTTGCCACTTAATCTACTAAACCCCTCTTCTACTGCACTCTTTACCCCCCCCCCCCCCCCCCATTAATGCACAAATAGGCTGACACCAGACATAATTTCACTGCATTTCTTACTTCCAGTAACTATATGCATGTGACAATAAACTTCCTTGTATCCTTGTAACTCAGACAGTAACGTTATGGCTAACAGTTAACGTTAGCTAGAAGCTAGCTTCTAGATGAACTTCGTTATGAGTAACGTTAGCGATTATCGACTACCGTTACATGGCCATTGCTGTTCGTTAATAAATGTGTAACTTTACAAGCTAGTTTCACGAAACACCGTTAACTAAACTTGGCTAACAAACCATTTGATAAATGTGGAATGATGTTCTTATTACCTTGAAAGAGCAGCACGTTTGATATTCCTCTCAACTTGACTGACTAGTTGATTCAAACTCGAAATCAAAGATTCTAGAACAGAGAATCTTTACGTTACCAGGCGACAAGAGGTATGTGATGTGTCTTTTTGGTCTGTTAAAACCAAAGATTCTAGCGCTCTCTAGAATCTTTGGTTAAAACTACTGGTCTGGATACATTGCTCCTTTTGCTTTAAAATAAAAATGCGTGTAATTATGCGTGTGCTTTTAACATATCAGCGCATAGGAACTTCAGCACACAACTGTGAGAAGACCAATAGGCTACCTAACTAGATGGCACCAGCTCTTCAGGTCATCCCAGACAGCAAAATCAGATTGCAGATAGCGGACCGGTGCAGTGGTGGCATGCCACTTGTGGTCCGCCGTTGGACCACCATCTCTTCAAATTTAACTTGTCATGAATATTAGGAAAATACACGGAATGTTATTAAAATGATGAATGAAGTATAACTGCATAAATTAAAAAGATTTTAGACCAATAAATATTGGGGTAGGCTATATGTTGGCAACCTGCCAGTGGACTGTTATAAACTCAGCTTCCTATAGCCTAAATACAATATTTGTATGCAATTTTCTTTTAAATTTTTATAACAGTAGTTATTTTGAAATAATAAGGGAACACTGGCCTGGGGCCTCCATCCATTGCTCTCAACCACCTTATTCAGTCGTAATTTATCTACGGAAGAATCTTTGTATACAGTAGATTCACTTATTTAAACTGCAAAATAGCACAAAGAGAGATCTATCAGGATACTCTCCCTCAGCTCTTTTGTTTTTCTCTCAGTGGTAATTAAACGAACACCACAATGAGTGCCTGTGGCTTTGGATACAAGCTTCTACTGTAAATGTCTAGGATTGTGTGTGTGCAAGTGTGAATGCGTTTGTGTGTGTGTGTTTGTCTATTGACTATTGGGCCATATACTGTATGCAACTACAGGTAATATAAAGCTATACATTGATTTATTTAAGTCTGTTTGCTGCACAACTACTCATAACACACAGTCACTGCACACCAACACCTATTATTTTGAATCTGCTCTGTCCATTGTATTCCTAGCAGTATCAACACTCCTTTCAATACCTTTTATTGTTAGACTGTCCCGTACAAGTTTAAAATCTTTTCTCGATATATGGTGTAGACTGGTGTAAACATATAGATATGTGCATACATGTACACACATAGAGTGTGGTTTACATAAAGTGCAAAGTAAACCTCACAACATTTTGGGCTAACAATATAACAGACAATTGCACATATTAAGACAACCAGTTGTGCAAGAAAAGCAGTGGAGGGAGCTTACGAGGAAAGTGACTAAGTGTCCATTTAAAGTCACATTAATATACACAGTTTAGTGCAGGAGCGGACTTGTTTACAGGCCCCTTCGAGAAAAGAGGTGGGCACCAGGTTGTTGAGGAACCACCACCTGTGGGATGAAGCTGTTGCAGTGTCTGGCCATAGTGGCATGGACTATAAAAACTGCTCCCACCTGTTTCTGGAACCTTAGATAAAATGCATCAGTAAATTATGCTGACTTAAATTAATCAATCAATCAATCAATTTATTGTTTATAGTACAGTATCACTATGCAACACAGTCTCAATACACTTTACACAAACAAATGAAGAAATAATGGGGGGGGGGGGGGGGGGTGAAAACAAACAAGACGTGATGCTGGATGGAGTGGCGTGGCTCACCAGTGTACACATTACTTGGCACAGACATAAATACATTAAAAACAAATTAACAAATAATTAGAATTAGTAAAAGTTAAAATGGGATTGGGCCAAAGTCTCACATTCTTCCCCAATCTCCTTCTCAACAGAAAATCTAAAACCCCATTTTCTTACATAATCTTCTACCTGATTCTTCACTCCCTGTACCTTTTCCACTATAAAATGTATATTTATATAATTAGCAAACAGTGGCAATTGCTGGATGAATGTTAAATAATACAAATATTTTTTATATGTAATTTGTAAGTCATTTGTTACCCAAAGTTATCTTTCTTAATAAAATTTACAAATATCTTTTGAAAAAATCATAATGATACCTTTCTGATATTTGATGGCCTGTCTTGCTGTCTTGATGCATTTCATATGCAAAAAATTCATTCTTATTAATGGAGAAATCCGGCCAATGTTAACACAAAGCTCAGCTGATCATGTTCACGGAATACTGTCGGTCAGAAAAAAATGTGAAAAAAATCGGTGCTGTCTGATGCAAGTTAGCTGGCTAGTGGCTAAAGCAGCCAACGTTTGCTGTGCTATCAGGGCATGTTCTAAACTGTACCTTTGTGCCTTCCAATAGACTCAAAATGTCATGACAAGTGCAGTGCAACATGAACAGGGTCCTTAGCCTACATGACACCACTGTGCAGGTTCAACTAATTGTGAAGGAACAGTATCAATCCAGTAGTCTGGCTTTCTCCAGATCCAAGCTCAATCTTTTAAAATTGAACATTAGTCGGGGGAGTCTGTAAGTAGTTTCTACTGCACAAGAGGCGTAATCACTGGGCAGTTCTCTATACACAATTTGATAGTCCTTCAACCAATCAGACCAACAATCTGGGTGCGTCAGGTGGATAAGCCAGTTTATGATTGCAGAAGGATTTACAGGTTTCCAGCCTGAACTGAAAAATCATAGTCTTAGATTGTCTGTCTACATGAGTAAATATCTGAAGTATTTAAAAAAAAATGCTGACATTGTTGGTCTCAAACACTTTTTTTGGATAAAGTTAGGGTATCACTGTGTGTTTTCACAGGTCTATAATGATGCTATTTTAATTGCATTTGTCATCACAATTGTAATGTCAATCAACTGTGCTTCACCCTCTGCGGTAAGAAGATGGTAAATAAAATCAAATAGGTTTCAGTTTCATTAAGTGAATATTTGCATTGACTAAAAACCCTGAAAGTGTCAGGTTCAACTCAGGAATTGATCAAAACCCTATGAAAAAAGACTAAAAGGGACAGATAAAGTTGGTCTTATGAAAGTGGCACCATTGCAAGGGTCTCGTCTTATGATACAGTTAGGAAACAATGTACTGTATGTGAGTCTACTTTTGCTGTAAATACATTTCTGCATTTTTCCAACCACAATTTTTGATGTTTGCAGTCTTGCAGGCATTACTTCTACCATTTACCACAGTCAGTTTTGATTTCATCATCCCCTCTCGTTGTTGATTGGCCTGACATTTTTTTTTGTTTGACAGAAACTGAACTATGGTGTTCCAGACTAGTATCTCCCTGAAAGGAGAAAGATGGGCTTGGTCAGGCTAATATATAGCACCACCTGGTAAGCAGTGTTGGGGAAGTTACTTTTAAGAAGTAGGATTTGCTCGTTACTCGTTACTTCTTCAAAAAGTAACCCGTTACTTTACTTAGTCACCCTCTATGGAAAGTAACTTTTTATGTTACGTGTTACTTTTATGTTGCTCATGTAACCCACCTTAAAGTTTGGTTACTAAGACCATAACTTTTAGAACAGTTTGAGTTCAATAAATATTTTAATATATAAATATGAATAAATAGAATAAATATGAAGAAGTAGCCAGAACAAGAAGCTGAGTTTACATGATGATATGTATTTCTTTTTCATTCTCTTTTTGGTCTGCTTGAAAGTGCAGGTATTCTAAAATACTTTTATTGTGGTATAGTCATCTCCTAGGTGACGGGTTTGTTTTTCACTCTCGAGACTCCACTTGAATGAAATTGATTAGACGTTACTGATAATCCTCTTAAGAAAAATAATACTCTTTATCTAACTCTAATCTAACTTTTTCTAAATCTATCTATCATATTGAATCATTTTACCTTTCCTTATATCTATTTTTCTACGGATTGTTGAAGACCTGTGTTGTTTGAACCTCGAACTCCGGTGAGTTAAAATACTTCGCTAGCATTCTGCTAGCGAGTGATTAGCACCGTTAGCTGATTGTGCATTCAAGTCAATAGGATGATTAGCATGCTAGAAAACTGAGCTAACTAATTAAAAACCAGTCGGAGATGCTTTTACTTTATTGTTCTTTTAAGTGCTGCTATTGTAATAATATTGTCTTTAAGTATGTTTTTGAGTAATAGAGAAGTTGTTAATGAATATATTGAATTACATGATTTTAAATATATGATCGTTGGTAGTAACGAACTCCTAAGAGATAGGAGACGTTAATATTAGAATGTTTAGAGGAGCGCGCACAGTAGTAGCCTGTGTGTGTGTGTGAGTGAGAACGGCACCTCTTCTCTCTCATTACCAGCGACGCTAACGTCGTAGTTTGTGCCTAGCTAAGTTAATAGGACTTAATTGAACTGGAATTGTAGTTCAATTGGAATTTAATGATATCTTACGACTTTGATATTGAATATATATCCTTAATTGTATTCTCAAACTGCTGTATGCAGATTGGTTTTTTATGTACACTGGAACACTGGATGGCGAGTCAGTCCCCTTGGATCGATTGAACTGTTCTACCCTTTCATACTGGATAACCAACCCCTTGAACTGCCCTTTCATACTGGATAACCAACCCCTTGAACTGCCCTTTCATACTGGATAACCAACCCCTTGGATCTGTTCCCTGGATACAGATAAGCCTTCACACATACACTGACATTGTACACTCACACCACCTTACCCGGGTATTTCTTTTCTTTTGGACATTTGAGTTTTTTACTATTGATTTGATACTTTGAATTTTTAAGAGCTCTTTTATTATTTTATAGGGTTTTGTATTTATTTATTATTTATTTTCTATTTACTAATATTTTCTCTTCTTTTCTCTTAGAGAAAATATATTCTTGCATTTAATAAACCTGCATTATTTATTTATAACATTTTACATACTGGTGTCCTTGTCAATTTACTCCCCCCTTAATGCCGAACCTAGAACTGGCCTAAACTTAACAGTAACTCATAGAAGCACCTCCTTTTACTTTAAAGTGCAATTTATTATTAAGTAGAGTAGAGGGGTGCTACACTCAACTTTGGGCAGAACCTAATATCTGTTCCTAAAAATAAAGGCCTATATAAAGTACAGGCCTATATAAAGTATAAAGGCCTATATAAAGTATAGGCCTATATAAAGTATAGGCCTATATAAAGTATAAAGGCCTATATAAAGTATAGGCCTATATATATAAAGTATAAAGGCCTATATAAAGTATAGGCCTATATAAAGTATAAAGGCTATATAAAGTATAAAGGCCTATATAAAGTAAAGGCCTATATAAAGTATAAAGGCCTATATAAAGTATAGGCCTATATAAAGTACAGGCCTATATAAAGTATAAATATATAAAGTAAAGGCCTATATAAAGTATAAAGGCCTATATAAAGTGTAAAGGCCTATATAAAGTAAAGGCCTATATAAAGTATAAAGGCCTATATAAAGTACAGGCCTATATAAAGTATAAATATATAAAGTAAAGGCCTATATAAAGTACAGGCCTATATAAAGTATAAATATATAAAGTAAAGGCCTATATAAAGTATAAAGGCCTATATAAAGTACAGGCCTATATAAAGTATAAATATATAAAGTATAGGCCTATATAAAGTACAGGCCTATATAAAGTATAAAGGCCTATATAAAGTACAGGCCTATATAAAGTATAAATATATAAAGTATAGGCCTATATAAAGTACAGGCCTATATAAAGTATAAATATATAAAGTATAGGCCTATATAAAGTAAAGGCCTATATAAAGTATAAAGGCCTATATAAAGTACAGGCCTATATAAAGTATAAATATATAAAGTATAGGCCTATATAAAGTAAAGGCCTATATAAAGTATAAAGGCCTATATAAAGTACAGGCCTATATAAAGTATAAATATATAAAGTATAGGCCTATATAAAGTACAGGCCTATATAAAGTATAAATATATAAAGTATAGGCCTATATAAAGTACAGGCCTATATAAAGTATAAATATATAAAGTAAAGGCCTATATAAAGTATAAAGGCCTATATAAAGTACAGGCCTATATAAAGTATAAATATATAAAGTATAGGCCTATATAAAGTACAGGCCTATATAAAGTATAAATATATAAAGTAAAGGCCTATATAAAGTATAAAGGCCTATATAAAGTACAGGCCTATATAAAGTATAAAGGCCTATATAAAGTATAAAGGCCTATATAAAGTACAGGCCTATATAAAGTACAGGCCTATATAAAGTATAAAGGCCTATATAAAGTACAGGCCTATATAAAGTACAGGCCTATATAAAGTACAGGCCTATATAAAGTTCTACTATGGAGGGCATAACAGGTATTTCTTTTCTGCTCTTTATTATAAAAAAATGCCACAAGCACTTGACAAGAAAACATTGGGCTATTAGGCTTCAACTACAAACAGGCTATAGGCTACACCACTACAAAATACAGGTGAGCACAAAATACTTAAAGGAAAATTCCGGTTTTTAGCACTTTAAGGCCCTTTTCTGGTTTGTTTTGGATGAACTAGAGTGGTGGACACCGAAATTTTGACGATTGGTCCTGTCTCGACTTTTCTGACTCATTTTGAATCGCCTTTTCACTTCTCAGGGTGGCTGGCAATGGGCATACTGTAGTAGGCTACTCAAACATGTCCTAAAACAACCCTTAACGTTCGTTTTCAAAACTGTGCAACTCACCGAGTGGTTGTTAAAGATCCCATGGCACTTATCGCAAAGAGTAGGTGGTTCCCTGATTTGCTTTATTTATTTACACATACATAAAGACACACACACATGCACACACACACACACACACACACACACACACACACACACACACAAAGACGTGTAAACACACACACTACACATGCACACACACATACATGCACACACATGACACGCACAAACACGCACACAAACACACATACACACACACACACAAAAACACACAAAACACATATACACAAAAACAACCACACACTCTGCACACACTCAATTACAAACACACAAAAAAGGAACAAAGTAGGAAATGAACACAATTTGACAAGCGTGACTTATTTTTGTGGAAAAAATGTGCTGGACTGGGTGGCGGCCATATTTTGTACCGCTCTGCGGTACATCTAGTTGTACTGTACTGCTGATTTGAATGGAGGCCCTTGTATTACCTCTGCATTCTGCTTTCTCTTCAGTCAGCCTCTGACATTCCTGTTCGTCTTACTGATATTGGGGTTTATGGAGCAGGGGAGAATCAGATCCTCACCAGAAACCACATACAGGGGACTGGCTGGACCAAAAATCTGAAAAGTCCCTGTGCAAATAAAGATTCCAGTCTTAATTCACTTGACACTTGTTAAATCTTCATATAAAATAATAACGTAACCTTCTCTACATTTGTGTGTATTTTTATGTGTTAGATTACTTCACATGTTTAAAACACAAGAGAGAATACACTATGACAGGGGTCCCCAAATAGTTGGCCCAAGGGCCAAATTTTGTCAAGCATGCAAAACCGAAGGCCAAAGCATTCAGGATAAAACACACATACACCCGCAAACATTTAAAAATGGAAAAATAATCATCCTAACACTAACGCACATTTGTATATCTAACTCTGACCAAAAACATTTGACAAAAACAGACTTGTTTTATTTAGGTGCACCTGCACAAAATATATGTTCACCCAAATGTTTCATTGTGCTGCCTTTAACACCACAATTTCAAAGTCACCTTTTTTATCGCTCTCCATATATATTCCGTGTCTGAGATGTTGTCATAAAATGTCTAAAAAACGTGTGGCATCGCTTAGAGCACCTTTAAAACTTCAGTTGGCAAGTCTGACAGATTGAGAGCATTTAGCTCTCTTAAATGTTGAATGTTTACAACTCTCATGCCCCTCCCCCACTACCACCGAGCACCCTCTCATCGATTTTGTACTCGTCAGTGCTCGTCTACAATATTTGTAGGGTATAGGCTATTTTGGAATGAAGGACCAACAATGTTTGGGCTAAAGTGACTATGATTTTTATAATTTCATGTGCCAGAATGAAACAAACTAAATTAGGCATTTCTTTTGGGGAAAAAGAGGCAGTGAATGAAAGTTTAAAAAGAGTTTTTAAAATGAGATTACAAGGCTGTGAACACTTGTTGGTTGGTTGTCTTTTTGTCAACTAGATTTACTGCAAAGCACTACAAAATATGACCGCCACCTAGTCCTGCACATTCTCATGCACATTATAGTCTTCTTGCAGCTTTTGTGTGTGTAAATAGTGTGTGCATAGTGTGTGCTTGTTTTTTGTGTATATGTGTGCTTCTGAGTGTGCACACAGTGTGTATTTTGGGGTAATGGTATGTGTGTGCCTGCTTGCCTGCATGTGTGTATATTTTTATGTGTGTGCGCATGTGGGTGTGTTTATATGTGTGTGAGTGTGTTTATGTGTGTGTGTATGTACACATGCGTGTGTGTATTGATGTGTGCAGATGGATGCAGTGTGAGGATTCTCTATTAATACACATTCCTTTACGCGTGGGCCACTCATTTGGTTCTTGCAGGCCGGAAGTGGCCCGCAGGCTGCCACTCATGCCTCAGGTACCATCCCTGTCTAACTGTCCAAGGGTTAACTCTTTTACCAGGCAAGGATTTGGCAAGCCATCTCAAGACCTGGACCAATGACGGGGCCTATGCCAAAGACTTTTACTATTTCATCATGCAGTTTTCTAACTGAAGCTAGAAAGTTAGAACTAGAGATAAGTGCCATTCAGAAGGTCATGTTATGAGCCATCAAAATGATCTTGGAAATGTTATGTTAAAGGAATACGCCACCCCTAGGTGAAATTGGGTCACTCCCCGCAGTCCCTAGAGTTGGATGAGTGAGCCAAAGCGTTTTATAGCCGACCCAGCCATTGTCCTAATCTAGAAACGGCCCGGTTAGCTTTAGTTTAGCGTAGTAGCTGTAATCCGGCGATATCAGATAGCATATCGTTGCAAAAGTGAATCAAATAACTCAAGATTTTTTATAATTTTTTCTCGTAACCTGTACATTCACATCGAGTACAAATATCAATGCAAATTAACACGAAGGGATTTACTAGACCAATTTAGATTTGGAACTATTTTCGGGCATAGCACCGGCAAAGCACCGCTGCCAGGCGCAAAGACATCACGCAGCATCTGTAAACCCTCAACTTCCGGCAATACTCCAGCGTGACTACAGTACCAAGTTCTCTGCTACTAGGCTGACACTGACAATGTCCATACAGATTAGATATTTAATACAGGGCAACAGGGGCATAAACAGGATGGAAAACAAATGATAGGAAATACACTTATATGGGCTACTCGTCCCCATTTATTTTTATAACCTGGCCTTAGTAAAGTGACTCCTGTGTTAACTTATGTGGCAGTGCTACAAGCAGTTCGAAAAATATGAGAATTCTATCTCCCTATACACAAATTTACATACGTCACAAAAAATGTGCACACAACTATGGGGCAGAAAGCAAAGGAAATCAGTTTAGAGCTGAACTCCAGTAAAAGATCACAAGGAGTTGTTATGTTTAATGCAGAACTGTACAATGCAACATGTCATACTCGCTACACAAAAATCAGTAGATACATGTATAATATAATCTATAGATTAAATTAAATATATTTAATATAATCAATGGATATTTCATTTTGACCTTCTGCACATTCAGACACAATTAGAGACGTGGTACATTGAGTCCAAGGTGCAAGAACGCCATTCAAATGCTCCAACGCTTCATTTCCTATGAGACATTATGAGCAATTGGATATATTGTACAGCACTAAGTGACTATCTATCATAATAATAATAATAGATCTTTAAAAGAATCACCAGTAGAAGTTTTATGTAAACGTCATTTTCTGAAGAGAACAACTTTGCTGCTTTGAGTTCCTTGAGCTACAGTGAAGTCTAAATGATTAGGACCAAAGTGCATTGTGATACACTGGTACAGTAAATCATTAACTTTCAGTACTTTGTGTGTCTTATCAGGTAGCACAGGCATTAATACAAATACTGGAAAACCCTATTCTCATATACTGTAAGGCCAATCTGCAAGGCAAGTCATATAGCATTAGGCAACTACAAGGTAAATCATGCAGTGCTCTGTGTTTGAATATAGGCTGATCTTTCAGTCTGTTCACATCCTGTTTGCGATTCAGCAACTGTCCTTTGTTTTTTTGTCATTGATTTCTTTCTCTGTTTTTAAGTGTTTTTCTGATTTTACTGGTACTATATGTAACATAATAGAGTTGCGATCTGCTGAATATTATTGTACACACACACACACACACACACACACACACACACTCCCTATTGGTAACCTGCTGTTCTGCTACTATCCAATCACCTTCTCTAGTCCTATCCAGCCAATCATCTTCCATTTCCAACTCTTAACACTTTTGTTGTCTGGTAGAACAGATGGATTCAGGTTATGTTGAACAACATTTCAGTGTCCGGAGTCGCCAATAGACCAACAGTATGTATATGCTTACACTGTACCATTGTGTTGAAGTGTGTGTTTTGTGTGAGTAGTTGTTGTCATTGGTCTCTCTCTCTGTTGTGTGTAATGTGTGTTTTTCTGATCTCAGTGGGACTACATACTATGTGCAACTAGAGTTGTGATTGGCAAATAACACCTGACCTTTCTGCCTTGACCCGAGCTTGGACGAGAAGGATGTTCTTGGTATCAATTGATAGTTCTGTGTCTCCTCTGTTATCTGACATACGTGACATAATATCTATGCAATCAAGAGTTTGCGAGCAGCCAGGCTACATTGCTACCTAGTTTGAGTTATAGCAAATAACAGTTAGAGCAGCCAGGCTACATTGCTACACTCTAGGCAACACTGTTTTATTGTTTTATCTCTTTTTTCATACCGACAGAACTCAGTGACCTGAAGTAACATGGACGAGTATGGAGCCCCTGAAGTAACATGGATGAGTATGGAGCCCCTGAAGTAACATGGATGAGTATGGAGCCCCTGAAGTAACATGGATGAGTATGGAGCCCCTGAAGTAACATGGACGAGTATGGAGCCCCTGAAGTAACATGGACGAGTATGGAGCCCCTGAAGTAACATGGAGGGGAAAAAACAAAGACAAAAAGAAAAAAAGGCTACTGGGGACAAACATATACTATAGTTTTTTTGCGAGATCATGAGTTTGTATCATCTCTGTTTTTAAATCATTTGTCACATTTTCATACAATTCTGCAACTGTTGTTTGTTGTTTATTGTTGTCATTGGTGTCTTTCTCTGTTTTTAAATGTGATTTTTTCCCTGATTTCACTGTTTTAAAATATACACTTATAAACGTACATACTTACTGAAAATGAATGCAAAAAAAAACTGAATACCCCTTGTATTCCTGGGTGTTTAAGGGACAAGCTCTGCTGCTCGTAGAGAGGATGATTCAAAAGCAGGCCTGGAAAAGCAATAAGACACACCAACAAACTTTGTAACAACAACAGTGGCCTATGTTTCAGCCTCATGTTTGACATTCATATCAACATGGAGGAGATAATCCAATGAAGAGAACAATCAAGCAGTACATAATAGAATCATTGTATAACACACAAATATAAGTAACACACTTTGCAAGTAAATCTTGCTTAGCCAAAATGTTTCCATCCAGGCACCGAATAGTACATAATGTATCTTGACACAAAGATAAATTAAAATACCAAGACAATGATTTCTGTAATATAGAGGTTGTGCAAATGCAGCACATGAGATCATCAAAGAGAAAATCTCAGAAAGACAGAGCTCTCTGTTCACATAAATGCCTCAAACCAAAACGAGTGACCCCCTTTCCCAAAACATGGCTGGGAACTGTACAACGACATAACCTGCAAATCAGTATCAGTAACTTTGAATCATGAGCATCAACATAAGAGTCCACAGCACCTTCACTAATGTTGAAGCACCATTCTGGCTCTGGAGAGAAAACCTGTGAACTCATCTAAACAGTTGCCATTGAGCAGAAACCTTAATCTGTGTTATGCAAAATATATAAATGAAATAGAAATGTAATGCCAGAAGATTTACAATAGTAGATGGAAAGCTGCAGCTGGCTTAATGTTGGTGGGGAGATTCCTTGAAAAAAAAAACCCATTGAATCGCTTAATATTTGAGTTCATACAACACCTTGTGTGTCAGGTGGGTTTGACCATGACTTCATCATCAATTCCAGACCTACACAACGGTTATTTCAACATGTTTGTACGTTAAGCGGTTAGAGCTGCATTCATTTTGAAAATTTGAAAATTTCATAATACTAATAAGAAGAAGCCAGGAGATTTCAAGATTCCATCCACTATAAATAGAACAATAAATTGCTTACTTACAATTTAAGAATTTGGTTAAGTAAAATAGCTTACCGGTCTAAGGCCAGAGCCATATTTGAGGGGCAGCCGTGGCCTACTGGTTAGCGCTTCGGACTTGTAACCGGAGGGTTGCCAGTTCGAACCCCGACCAGTAGGCACGACTGAAGTGCCCTTGAGCAAGGCACCTAACCCCTCACTGCTCCCTGAGCGCCACTCTTGATGCAGGCAGCTCACTGCATTGGGATTAGTGTGTGCTTCACCTCACTGTGTGTTCACTCTGTGCTGAGTGTGTTTCACTAATTCACGGATTGGGATAAATGCAGAGACCCTCTCTCACGGGATCAGAAGAGTATATACTATACTACTATACCAAGTTGGTGAGACTCGTCATTTATATTCCTGAGCCAACACCCCAGTTGCACAGAGTAGGTGGCTGTTGAACTGCTCTTTTACTTTTGACTGGGGTTTTTTGCATGTCTGCCACACATTTTTTCCTTGAGATTAGCAAGCACCACAACAACCTTGGCCTTTACAACTTTGTGTCCAGTCTTCGGCAGGCTCACTTAATGACATCAGAGGAATGTCATCCATTTGGGGGATGACAACCAGTTTAGTGGTGGCAGCAACTTAATTATTACAATCTCATTATAAATACTGATATCAGTATCCCTCTTTTGTGAACATTAATGGTAAAGACTCAGCAGCTTGACTTAGCAGCTTGAATTGTAAGTGACTGTAAGTGATTGTAGTGAAACAGTAGGTCTATCACCAACACCTCCTTTACACGCAGAAAGTTCTCAAAATATCACTCACATGACATACTGTACACAACCGGTCAAAAGTTTGGGTCCACCAGAAAAGGGTTCTCGTATTTGTAGATAGATAGATAGATAGATAGATACTTTATTGATCCCCAAGGGGAATGCAATTGTAATTGTAATGCAATACCTACAGTTAAGAGCAAACTGTTGTATGTGTAGAAACATGGAATCAAAAAAGAAGCATTTTGATCTTTTAACTTTTTTTTATGAAAAATGGCATGTCCAAAATGATTCATACCCTATTTAAATAATCAGTGGGAGACATCTTTATTAGCATTCAAAGCTCTCAAAATGGTTCTTATAATACTTACCAAGCCTCTCCATGTCTCCACAATGATTCTAGACCACACCTTTTTAGCTGCAATCTCACCTAACTGTTCAATGCTTCACTAAAGGGAAGAGGAGAGATAGACTTCTCTGCTTAGTCTGTCTGCCTCTCCACCCTCTCCATGTTTGAGTACCGACTGCCCACTACTGCTTTACTACTGTTTTACTACTGTTTTACTAATGTCCACAGCCTAATGTTTTTACTACTGTTTTACTGCTACACTGTTTTTCATGCTATATTAGCACACATGACCAATGACGTCTGCTACAATACTGAATGGCTGTAACCCTATTACCTCAACCTGTTATTGCACTGACATAGTTTTTTTTTATATTACCTTGTCTACATTATACTTTACTCTCCTATTTGTCCATATTATTTGTGCTGGTCTCTTGACCTTATTCTTGCACTGTTGCACTGTTGGACTACTGTTGGACTACTTTTTGCACATTCACCACGACACTCACTCTCTTGAGCACCTTACCATGCACACAGAACTACAGGCCAGTCCCGGCCCTGTCACTGCAAGCGTCTCATGCTTGATCACCCTCAAGCACACTGTGTATTTTTTAATTTAATTTTAAGTTTTCTTATCTTCTACTGTCTCTATTGTACAGTGGAGTTTGGTTATATGTTTATACTTATGTTTACCATTTTTGCTGTAAGTGCATGTTGTGTGTGATGTCTGTATGCTACTGAGACCTTTGAATTTCCCATAGGGATCAATAATCTATCTATCTATCTATCTATCTATCTATTTATCTATCTATCTATCCTTTGTCAGTGGTTCACATCATGAACAGAGAGAGATTTAGTGACCATGTCTTATTCCAGTAACTCACTTCATCACATGTCTGTCTCTCTGAGACAATCTTTTGGGCCCCCACCGTCGAAGTCAAGGTAGCACTGCCTGGAAGATGCTAGGGTTAGGCAAGGGTTTAGGTTAGGGTTAGCCCAAAAGATCATCAAGCCTCTGACACAGTCGGTGTGAGTTTGACAGCATCTTATGCCAACAGTGTACAAAGTGGGCAAAGTCAGGTTGAGCACCATTCATCATCAAGGATGAGAGTGTTCCTTGCCAACCTGTGGCCAACCCAAGGCCATGCTTGTGTTCAGGATTCAGTTGGTTCTGTCAACCTGCTCCATGTTATCATCACCTGTAGGCTACAACTTCAAAAATGGAAGTAAAAACTTGATTTAAAGCATTGATTTAAATGTTCACTAGTTCCGAATAATTTATGATGATTATGCAACTTCAAATGTTTTTAACTTGATATGTGTGTGGTTCTAGGAATCTTGCTACTCTGCATTCTCTTATTGTGCAACATGTAGCGCGACAGCATAGAAAAGGAATCATATTCGTGCATGTTCTCAGGTTCACTTCCACACAAAGCATTTACAGACTTATCACCTTGATAATGACATTTTTAGTTCTACTCTTTAAAGCAACACCAAAGCACATTTCCTCTGTCACACGCACGCTATTTGTTTATCCAGCACAGGCTTTACAAGTAACGATGTCCACAGACAAGGTGGAGTATGTTGCCTGATTTTATGAAAGTATGATGTTTTGCGACATCAGAAGCATGTCAAATTTGTAGTTTCTTATGTCTCATTCCATTGAACTACAGATCCGCTACCTGATCTGACAAACTTGCATAGTGCGGTTATAGCGAATGCAGAAGTGCCGTTCACCCTGGTACGAGTTGATGAACCACTAAAACAATTTTGGAAACATTATTTTAAGGTACAAAAAATTCTTTAGTGTTTCTTTAATGAAAGACATGTCATATTGATATGCAAGTGGGCTACATTAAATCTGATGCAGGCCTAAGATATAATTCTGTAGCCTTTTGCCTATACTACTAATGATTAAAACCACTTCATGTGTTGATGATTGTTGATGAATGTCAAAACAACTGTGTGCTACACAGATTATATTAAATTGAAGCCATTGTATTTCAGATAATTATATTTCACACTTAGGCAGAACTGAGACTTATAGTGGGAGTCAGTAATCTATATTAAGTTGATACCAGTTTTACTTATGACCATCTACAACTAGACACTAATTTGGAGTGAACCCTTTAAACCTAAGAACGTAGGCTATAGCATATAATTTTGAATAGCCATATGCCAAAGTTGTTTTGATGTTATGCTATTTATTCATTCACTCGTTTTGTTCAAGAGTGAAGACAATCAAACTTGCAATTAATTTCAAACTATGATCATTGTTGTTTAAATGTATGCTTTTATTATACTCCAATTGAATGATGTTAAATGTTATGCTTATAAAATTCCTGTAGATGGCGCTTGTAAATCAAACATAAATCATCTAGTTTACCCTTTAGATTTTACGATTAGTCAACAACTTTAGATTTAGATATCAACACTGGAAGGGGAGTCAGTTATAGTTGATAAAGAATATATTAAAAAATAATTTAAGAGAAGTATTAGTGGTAATGAATACAATGCAAGTGTATGTTTAGAGGATATATTATATATATTTATATTATATTTAAAACAAAATGAAAATGGTGACGGAGAGAGGAAGTCCGTCTGATGGGTGGAACAAAGACCTTCTTAGAATCCTGTCCAGTAGTGAGGCCAATCAAGGAGGCCCTGCCACACCTGCTGCATCTTCCTCTTCCTGCTGGAAAGACAAACAAAAAATGCTGAGTGATGTGGCAACAAACAATTTATTTTCAGTGCTATTTATGTATCTTATCACCATTAGGAATGAGCTGCTTGCTCCTGTTCTCATTACTGCCATTTGCTGTTATTTTCAAGGAAGTTGCATGTTTTAGTTTGATAAAACACAGCATCCTCTTCATTTGGTCTGCTCTTGTATTTGTTGTGTAACATAGTGAGATAAATGGCTCTCAGTTGTCTCTGTTTTACAGGGGATTTCCAGGTAGTTGGTCCAAAGGGTCCTCTTTCTGCTGTTGCTGGTGAAGAACTGGTCCTTCCCTGCTCCCTGAAGCCCAGTACGAATGCTGAAGGGATGACTGTGGAGTGGTTTAGACTGGACCAGACAGGACAGAGTTCCTCAGTGCACCTTTATAAAGACCACACCGACATGAACACCAAACAAATGCCGTCTTACAGGGGCAGAACATCCCTCTTCAAGGACGAACTTAAGAAAGGAAATGCTTCACTGCACCTCAAACAACTGCGCGTTGCTGATACAGGATACTATAAATGCTTGATAGTGTCTAAAGACTACGGTTATGTCTCAATACAACTCAATGTTATTGGCAAGTACATTTTATACTGTATGTAAAAAATGGAATATATGCATTCAGATAGACACACATATAAATCCTTGCTGAGTACTCCCTTCTTTTAGAGGGAATGTAAAATGTGGTACTCTCATTGGTTTATTGCATTTTACAATCAACGCACACCCATGATAAATCAAGAAACATAAGTAAAACCATTAATGAACCATATACCTGGTGCCCCAACCATTTTTTGGACAATCTAAATGCACTTGTGCCGTATGGACTTACAGTAGATGATTAAAACAGGGTCTTATGGTGTGTACAAATCCACTATTGCTGATGTTGAATTGCTGGAGGATTAACCAAAAAAAATATGTTTTTGACAATCTTACAGCCGTAGGTTCACAGCCAGTGATTTCTTTGGATAAAGTTGATGGAGAAGGATTCAGCTTAGTGTGTGAATCCTCTGGATGGAACCCTGAGCCATCAGTTGATTGGTCTGACGGCAAGGGGAGAACACTATCAGCTGACCCCACAGAGTGGAACTCTGATGGGTTCACGGTCAGACGACGCCTGGTTGTGGAAGTGGGAAAAGAACAGCGAGTACATCTGTAGAGTCTCCCGGGCTGACAAAATGAAGGAGACCATCTTTCACATTAATGGTGCTTCAGTTTTTCGCTACTTTTATAATATGACTGAATTTCTAACGTTACCATATTGTACAGAGATTCATGTTTCTGTTTTTGCACCTTTTTTGTCTTAACTGTCTTAACTGACTCAATGTTTTTTTTTTTTTACCTTTTGTAGAAGGATGGTTTCATTTTCCAGAACATCTATTAATCACTGCGTCATTACTGGCTGTGTTTTTTGCTCTGATCTGTTTGCTTCTTTTGTTTTATCTTTGTGGGGGTGTAGAGTGGTGCAGGTCACAATATTAATTATAATCATTTTCTGAGGGTTTATTTAGCTGGGGTCAAATTGACCCCAAGGATAAAGAGTGTCGGTAAGATTTGAGGATAACACAAGGGTTAAATTCCATTTTGTATTTTTTTCTGTTTGGTCATGTTCATTTAGCCTGGATACCAGACTCTCTGACTCTCAGAGAGTCTGGCCTAGATGCATTGGCAAACATTTATTTCCGGGTGGAAGGGCACAGTTTGAGGTTTAAAATCATTGGAGTTCCTTTGAACCGCTTTGAACCAATCACTAACAATAGGCATTTTGTCATACAGAGAAGTTTCCCTGGATCACGCCCTTAGCAAGCAAGCAAGCTTGGACTGTAAGCAGGGAAGCAGGCAGCTCGACTGTGATTTTGTTCGTGACACTGCTGTTAGTAAACTAGAAAGAGCTAAAAACAGAAATGGAATGGTCGCTTAAATCCAACGAACACACCGATAACTCACACCAACATTATGTTGTGCCTTTTATTCACATTTGCTCAAAGATTTCATAAGTATTTAAGCCCTTTTCGCTCCCGTTGATGTATTCCAAACGGTCTGCTTCAGGGAAGGGGAAGTAGTAACTGAAACACCATGCCTGTGTAACGGAATCACTCTAAGGGATGCCCTCTGTTCGCTGGTTGGTTCAGCTTCCAGGAAGCCGAAGTATACAAGTGTGGAACAAGACGGAGTACTGTAATTGAGCGTAAGTATGTACACATGCTAATGTTCATTGGCCCACTGGGCATTTTCCAAAAGCCATGAGGAATTCCAAGGTTTTGGTTTAGTGAAAAACCTTTGGAAGTGTTCAACTTCATATGAGCGAGCCCTACGACAAAATAATTATTGAGCATTTATGTTTTCTTTTAGGTTTTCTGTTATGTAGTTTCTTGCATTTGGTGTGAAGAGGTAAGAATGCAAAATTAAATGAATCTGTACATCGCTAGCAGTTGAACACATTCGAGGCTTTAGCCCATTGAGTCGGTTCTCATAATTCCCATTTTGCCTGCTCTTGCTCTTCATGTTTGAGCGATTATTCCACCAACTCTATACTCATTTGTGCCACACTGATTGCAGAATATTGACAATAGCAATACATTAAGTTATAAGCAGTCACCATTGCTTTGACTGTGAAAGGATGTAATGACCTGTTGTTATCTTGACATTTCTGTTTGCTATTAAAAAACAAACTATATCCTAGCCACATAGCAGAGTGGAATATGTTTTAATTAGCAAAAGATACATGATACATCATATGGTTCATGTTATTCTTTGCTTAAGTCTCATTTCATTGGAGACTCACCAATAGGCTCTATGTACAACTCCATTCAGGATTATTGTACTATCATATAAACTTCCTGGCAGATATGGCTCTTTCATATAGTCATTGTCTTCAACACCTCGTCTCAAGGTAATGTAGACCGACTGTAAAAATGTTGTGAGCCACTCCCTCCAAACAGGAAAAGTGTTTAAAATGTTCTTAACTTTAATCAAGCAACTGATGTTACTGAACTGGTTAGATAACTCCAGCTATGTTGTTCAACTGGTAATATCCTCCTATATTAAAACTTACAGGCCAGTAATCTGTCATTTTCTGTCATAGCTTACTGTGTAGAGTGTAAGTTGATTGGCTAGTAGGAAACAAATCCAAAATGGAGTCTTGCATACAGTCTATTAGATTCTATAGCAGTTTAGGGCAGCACTGTTTGGCCATGCTCTTAACTAGATGCAGGGCAGGCTGATTAACATACCTGGACTTGTAAATGACAATAACTTTCTTATACCAAATAGGAAGTGCAAACAATGACATGCCCTGGAACTGACTCTCTCCGTCTCTCTCTGTTTCTCTCTCTTGTATGCGCTCAGAGTAGCTTATGTTCCTACTGATGTTTTATGGTGAGGTAACGTTCAAGTTAGATCTGCTGCATGAGAGGATGCCCGTGTCCTTATGCCCTCATGTTTGATAAATAAGTCCATCCCATCTCAAGGTTTGGATCCACGATTGAAATATAAACTAGATTCATTCTGCATTATTTGCCCTTTTAAATATATATATATTTATAATTAAAAAGTGTTGTGAGTGATCCGGGGCTAATAAAAAACCCTGGATATGAAACTACTCCTGTGTCTGTATATTAGCTATCTAGTGTCATAAGAACGTGTTCAAACAGAAACATAAAGAGATAGTAGTGATGAAGTACCAGCTGTCTGCATAGAAAAGATCAAAATAGTGATAATATAACATAACTGTCTCCTACCTGAGCTGTTCATAGACTTTGTGAGAAGCAGAATCATACAGATGCACAGCAAAGCCATGACTGGATAAAGGTTGAATACCCCGACAGTCCTAAAAATGAAGTTATCTATCATGACCCTCAATTTAAATCTGACAGGAAAATGTTTCCTTGTGTCCATCGTTTAGACCGTGCCTATGGTCCGTTCAACTACCAGGTTGATCTGTTCTGTTTTCGGGTAGGAAAGATGTTCAACCGGGAACTACTACAGAAAACTGGTCCGACTGGCCTGTCACATTACAGTGAAAAACTGCAAACAGCATCCAGTCACACCAATCACAAATCATGTCAGTCAAGACAAAATTAGCGCCCGCCAAGTGTCTGAAAATCTGCATTACTACATAAATAGATTGCATAAAATAAATGTATTTGGCTATCAAGTCATTTTGACAAGTGTTCTGCCGGAAACTGCAGCAGAAAACTGGTCTGACTACAAAGAATAAATCACAGCATGCTAAACAGCATGCTAAACCAATCACAGTGTTTAATCATCAATTTGATCCTAGGATGAATATGATCCTATCCTATAACCTCTATTTTTAAAAAAGTCTATCATGAAGTCCCCACCAACATTACGTCTTGATTCTATTTCTGAAAATATGTAGAATCCATTATTGAACAATAGATTAGATTTATTTTATTTTCATTCACCTTTGTGTCACAGTGTATTCACCATGATAATTGATTACTTTTATATGCAGTAGAGGTCAGAAAGAAAGAAAGAAAGATACATTTGAACTGAAGAAAAAATATAAAACTGAAGGTACGGTAAATTTGGTGATGTCAGTAGGTGTCAGTATTGTTCAACAGAAGAACAATTCAGCTACAGCAGGTTCAGTTGTGAGCTTATCTAGTTCCTCCAAACCTCTTGGTTTTCTTACTGTAATTGCACTGATGTTCAAAAGCACATGTCAATAAATTACTAAATCACAAATTGCATTCAAAGAGAGAAAAAAGTAGAGGTTATGGCCTTTGTCAAAGTGAGTCCAACTCCAGGGTTCACATCCTGAACAGAGAGAGATTTAGTGACCATGTCTTATTCCTGTAACCCACTTCATCACATGTCTGTCTTTGCCATGGTTAAGATCTGTGTCTCTGACACAGTCTTTTGGCCCCCCACTGTCGAGTTCAAGGTGGCGCTGCCTGGAAGGCGCTAGAGTTAGGCATGGGTTAGGTGCCTTGAAGTCGACGCTGGCAGTGCTGCCTTGAAGTTGACGGTGGGGGCTCAAAAGGCCATCAAGCCTCTGACACAGTGGGTGCAAGTTTGACAGCACTGTATGCCAACAGTGTGGCCAGAGCGAAGTCAGACAAACAAAGTGGGCAGAGTCAGGTTGAGCACCATTCATCTTCAAGGATGATAGTGTTCCTGGCCAACCCAAGGCCATGTCTGTGTCGCGATTTGCGATAGGCCTAGAAAAGACAGCTATGGTCCCATAACAATAATGATTTGCTTACACTGCTACTTGGTTGTCCCAAACTTTGAGATGATCCATACGCATTAACTGAATCTTATCAATCTTAAAACCCAAACTACGATGTTCCAAACAGAGTGACTATAGGATGCAATGCCTAATCTCACTGCCCTCAGCATAACTGCTAAGAACAGTGCGCCTTTTACTGTTAAACACCTGAATGTAGCGTTGTTTTTAAGCGCCAGAACTGCTTATCATGTCGTGACAAAGTTTACACCAATCATTTTCTTCTAATGTATCCTTATGTTGAGATGTCCATTCTCTTTGCCCTAAACATAGACTATCATTTGTGTGCGAAGCATGTTTCAATTAAGACAGTACACAAGCTATTTTTATTGTTGTAATATTAAATGATTTTCATGAATAAAGCGTTGAAAAATTGTACGCACAGTGTGTACAGGATTACGCCTGGCGGCGCCACTAATGAAAGAAAAATATAAGCAGCAATAACAACACATTAAATGTTATACCATTGGTTCCAGTCACTTTGGACAAAAGCTTCATCCAAGTGTCTATATGTACTGTATGTATGTAAATAATTATAGTGTTGACCACAAACAGGAAGATATAACCCAGCGACTTTAGAATGAGGAGACACAGAATATGACTGTACATGTCATTTAAAAACCTCCAAATAAGCACCCTGGATGCTTCATGCTGTAGGTTTAGAAGATGACCAGTGGGTGTCAGCATTGCACATAGATGTATTTTCCTGCATGTAAGCCAGAACATGATCAAAATCTCATAGTTCTGTCCAGTTCTGGATTGGGCCATACAGGCTAATACAGTGTATGTGCCAGATGGGAAGGTCGAGTGTTTGTGTGTAACCTGTACACCGATACAACTAAACACCAAAGGACATGGGTATACATAATAAAAGTGTTTTGATGATAAGCAAGTGAAACGGTACATTTTGCCGCCTAGCCCCATAGACTCCCATTCATTTGGGACTCACAATCCGCCCTCATGAGAACTACAGTTTCAACAGAATGGCAGTCAATAGGAAGTGAACAGGCTCTCCGTAAACGGGCTCTATTCAGATCGATTCAGACATCAAAATGTACAGTTGTTGCGTGTTCAGGTTACCCTGGAAATCCAGAGTTCTCGCGAGAGCACAATGGAATTGTCTCTACGAGAGACTCTGGCAGAGAGCAATGATGCACTTTACTTTTACCCCAACATTCCGGGGAACCAGCTAAACTGATGCAGGGCTCTACAGTGCGCCCATTTCACTCGCACATGCGAGTAAAAATGATGGCGTGCGAGTGCAAAAAAAATATTTAGGCGCACTGGTGCGAATTACTTCTAACAAAATACACCGCAACATCGAGAAACTTGTGCAACTAAGGTATAACACCTAAGCCACCTAAGGTATAACAACTGAATCAACCTTTATGGCTCTTATCTAACTGTTTATATAATAATAATAATAATAAGAATGTACTGTTATGTATGTATTAAATTAATTTTCTTCGTTGGGGACCATGTACAATTTTCAACATAAATGTTGCCATGTGATGCATTGTACCAGAGTTACATGCATTGTACGAGACTAGCCTTATATTATCTACTGTACTTTAAAATGCATTTCAATAGAGGTCAGAAAAAATGGAAGGTGGCTGATCTGAAGAATGGTAAAACTGAATTTGTTGATCAGTAGGTGTCAGTATTGTTCAAAGGAAGAACAATTGAGCTACAACAGGTTTAGTTGTGAGTTTAGTCTGGCTGATCTGTCTAGTTCCTCCAATCCTAGGTTTTGTTTATTATAGTATTACTGTAATTGCACTGACGCTCAATAGCACGCCAATAAATTACTTGCTCACAAGTACATTCAAAGAGAAAAAAAATGTTGTGGCCTTTGTCAAAGTGAGTCCAATTCTAGGGTACAGATCTTGAACAGAGAGAGATTTAGTGACTGTCTCTTTCCCACTTCATCACCAGAAGCCTGTTAATCAACACTGTGTTTTATCATGTCTGTCCTCATCGTGGTTATGATCTCATCTGTTATATTTGTGTTTTTGTTAATGCCACACACACTGCCTAGCGTGTGTACGAGCAAAGCTTAACCGATATGCCTTAAGTGAGTCATGAGTCATCCAGCAGAATCTGGTCAAGCTAGAGACAATCTGTAAAGTCAAATCTACTGCTGTGAAGTCAAATCCAATGCTGTAACGTCAAATCCGTTAGCCTAGTAAATTAGACGCACCATAGTGGCATCAAATTTAATTTTCTGCCCGGGCTAGTCTAGCAACTCTCCGTTGGCTTGCAAGCTGGAAAAATCAAACTTCGATAGGGCCAATCACATCGTGTATAGAGTCGTTATGCGGGTTTAGCATAATGATTGATGGCAGAGTTGAAACGGTTCGGTGTGAATTCCCTGCTACTTGAAAACAAAGATGATGGATGTTGCTGTTGGTGAACAGCGTGACACGAGTTACAGTTTTTCTCAGTCGCTTTGGTGCTTTTCTCAGATCAGAATGAAAATTCTCATAACTATTAGTTCAACCTCCACAACATTTAGTCATTTGTGCACATTATAGTAGCAATTTCTCCTTCCTCTGAACAAATTGCAAATGGTTTTGAACATGTATCAGTTGCTTTGTCATGTCAGTCAAAATGAACTATACTTATGGATGCAGAATAGTCGTTCCCAATAAAACTAATAGTCTTCATTTCATTGTTTGAGTCATTATATACAAAATTGGTGAACTAGTTATCAAATTCTGTCACAATGCTGTAGGATTGCAAAGAGCATTAAAACTGTGAAACATACATATTCAGTGTCTTGTACTCACTTACTCCCCTAACTACAGGAATTTGTAACTTTACTGTAGTTTTCAAATGGCTGAACAAGTACTGTATAGTGCTATCTTGAGCATTTTCAGGTAGTGTCGAGTTCTGACCTTTTTTTGCATGGGAAAACACTGAGCATAAACTGTCGTAATGAAAACATGACAAAGCCATTTGACTATCTTGTTCATAAACGATTGTGTCAAGACTTCTCATTTTGATGACACTGGCAGTTTCATTGACATAAATACTTGCTTTTGAGGAATGGACTATTCATTTTGAGCAAGTGATGTGCTTTTGCAGGTTATCCACTAGGTTTTGCAGAACACAAGCGGCCTGAAATGGGAAAGTTTCCATCCGAAGACTGATTCTGAAAACGTGAAATTAACTGCCCGTTATATATCGCAATGAGTTAGTATTGCTGTGTTAACCCTATTCCACTTGCATGTGAGAAATCTTTGTCACATATGAAAAATCTAAAGACAAACCTGCGCTCACGTTTAAGGGCAATTCCGCACAAAACTGTCACATCCATAACGCCAACACAATGCCATGGTAGGCTATTTAGTTGGCGTTATGGATATATGACAGTTTTGCGTGGAGTTGCCCTTAAATGATGCCTCAATTCTTGCATGAAACTTCACCTCACTGAATATGAGCCAGCCAGACTCCAAGGCCATCACTAAATCTAATCTCTGGTAGGCCTAATGTTCAATTTCGCCAATGACATGTCAATGAAAATTGAGTGTTGTGTTGTGCTATGAAACATGTGTTGTGCTATGATGTTACTTTGCATACCAAAGGACACTGGGAAAATAGGGGGTGGTGTTTAGCCTTCATAGGAAGCCTAAGGCCTATACTTCTGTCATTACACTTTACATTTTAAGTTACTTGCACATTAGTTTTAAAACTAGTAGAAAGTTAATTAAAAAAATCCTCTGTTGAATGAAAGTAACTGTATGTTAAATATCCAAAGTTTTTCTTGTAACCGTCTTTATGTGGCTCTTCTGAGATTAAAAAATAAATAAATTTGGTAAAAGTGGCTCTCCAGGCAAAAAAGGTTGCCGACCATGGAGGTATTATATATAACTGGAGAGAGTGACTAAGTCCCGCCCCCATTCATTTCAATGGACCATGTTAGGCTAGCTACTTCAGCCAAAAAAGTTTGAAATTGACCGCAGCCATCTTTACAAAAATGGCGTTTCATGGGTGTTCGTTTCCGGCACCAGCTAGAATTAGCCTATTAGATTCCACGTTACAGACGGAGACAACGTAAGGTACAACGGTATGTCGTTGATGAAGATTGGACATTCCCTCAGAGGAAAAGAAGTTGTTCGGGAACACGCTTCACCATCGTTATAAGCGCAAATGTATTAAATTGGTTGGGATAACATTTTGGGAATGGTGGTAGAAGTTTGCCCTGTCTCTGAAGTCCTGGGTTATTTAATGTGATGTTCATATGTGATAATAAACAATGCGAATCAATATTGAGTCACTTTAGGCTACACCAATAATGAACCCTAAATGCTATATTTGGACAGGTTGTATTACGCAATAGGCTAGCCAACGAAAATTACTAAAACTAAGTAGACATATGGGATGTAAGAAACTTGTGGATAGCTGAAATATTTGCTGCACCCAGTGTGCATTTGCAGCTTGTTAAACCCCGTTAAACCTAGGCTACATTTGCAGGCAGACAAAATGAAGCCAACACAAGTTGGACTTACCGATAAGTGCACATCCCTCGAGTATTGTGGTTCGAGCAGGCAAAGAGTCTGCAACTGTTGTTGGATATTTGGCTTTTGCCTCGATCATGTCAATGTTGCAAGAAAGCAAACTAAATAAGTCATTGACATTTGTTTCGTTTTAAAACACTTGGGGAGACATAGGTTACATCCAGATGTTGCTTTGTCATGGACTACAGGTAGGAACAGCCTGTGCATTTTAAAATAGTTTTCATGCACAACGCAATGAGTAGGCTAATAATTGGATATAGGTCATTGCATCTGCTAAAATGTATGGTCATAGTCAGTTACCTTGTCAACCCACACATAAGGCAAATAATAGCCTAATATGACAACATTTACATTTTTCTTTTATTAACGACAAAGTCCGGTATAATACAGACTAAACCATGTAGGCATTAAGTCAAATATCAGTAGCTTAATCCAAGTAGTTAGCTGTTTTATTTGTCGTCTTCCAGAAATCCAAACAAACATGGACATGCGAGGACGCTCGTGCCCAACACTAAACTCGTGCATGAGCTGTCATCTACCAATCAGCATGTGCAAACTGGTGCCGGAAGTTGCAACCATGTAACGCCATGTTTTCAAAAATGTCAGCGGCCAAATGCCATGCTAAGTGGCTGAAGCTAACCCTTCAAATCCTGACCCCCTGTTGCCGACCCCTGGGCTAAAGGCTGATAGGCTCCTCCCCTTACTGTCCAACCAATCAACTTCTGGCTCAGTTCCCGCCCTTGATGATTCACACACTGAGCTGAACTCAGGGGGTCAAGAGCGTGCAGATTAGCTTCGGCATTTTAGCATACGCCATTTTCAAATATGGCGCTGCATGGAGCATTTGGAACCAGCTCCATGCACGAAAATCCGTGTTGGGCACGAGCTCTCATGCGCGTACATGTTGGTGGGCGGGTACCTATCCGGCGGCTACAACAAAACTTTATTCAGTGCGTATTTCTTGAGGAGCCTATAAGAAGACGTGCATATTATGGTTGTTTATCCATCATATGACAAATAAAGAAAATTCTATTGATCTTCTTTCGTTGTTGTTTGTCCCGAACAAACATAGCCTAAACATGATTAAAGACAATAAATTACACAACAGCGGCATAAAGACTTTGTCTCGTGGCACCATGGGTCTTCAACAGCTCTCAACCTATAGCCGCCCCCTTTGGAGCTTGCCAGAGGCTGAAGCACTAGGCTACTACATTTAAACACAATTATTGCCGCGAGGCATTCCAGCCTACGAATTTAATAAAAAGTAAACCATGCATAATTTAAAAAAAAAAATCAATTTAGGCTACTTCGCTATGCAATAAGGTTTCCATTAGAGCACAGCGCACGTTCAATGAATGAAGGAAAGGCCTTGTCTCGCAATAAACAGCTGGAAATTCCCACACTTTTTCAACTACACGAAACTTTACAGTGATCATCAAATACCCTCTAGATTTAAATGCCCATCAGTCTCAACATTTAACTATATAATAAAAGTCAAAAAGTAAATTAAATCCAAAACCAAAAATCGTCTGCGTTTGATAGCCTGGTATGCCGCTCCAAACAAAATGCATGTCTCACAATAACGTTCAATGTAAGAAATAATGGTCTGCCTCGAATAAGCCTACCTCAAATAAATAGTGCCTGTGCTTTACAGCCTAAGTAAATAGCAGACCCTGGACATAATTTAGGATTTACGGAAAGTATGCAATCATACGATGTTGGACGCCTGGCGATGCTCTGGCCGTCTACTGTGCCTCTGACACCGCTGCCTCATTTGGATGGTAACTCCACAGGTGAGCGCGAAGATTGGATGTCGTGGATGCGTAAGTAAACTATTTTTTGCTGAGTCCGCAGACAACATTCTCTTTAACCGTTACTTTACCATCTGCGGTGTACAACTCTAAAGACACCACATTTTAGATGAGTTGGGGACGTAATTGTCCGCTCAGGCTGACCGTTCTGTGCGTTATCTTCAATACTATCTTCAATAATATTGAATATCTTCAATATTATTTTCAAAACAGGGTGGCTATTGAGGGCTCTGGCTCCAGTCATGATTGTGGCTACTGGCTATTATTGGCTTGATTTGGTCATGGGCCAACGAATACGTTTAGAGCACCCGATATGAGATGGCAAACAATACAATAAAAAACAAACTAATCATAGACTGTAAAAATGCGCTACACCTGGCACTAAAAACCGAATAGTTTATTTATAGTTCGACTACGGATATTTCACGTCATGTTCGCATGCATATTTGCAGCAGGACAGCAGGCAGACCGCTGTGTTATCCAATGAAATTAAGTTGCGCTTCAGGGCGACTCCACTCGGACTCCATGCGCGTTCCCGAGCCACTTTTCTTCTTCTTGTTATGAGGCAAGAACTTTATGTGCATTATCGCCACCCTCTTACTGGAGGACGACTCTCTTTTTACATAATATCCAATAAAAATCGACGTTGGTCCATGCGTCATTTCCAGCTTTGTAACTTGGCGCATGGTCAGAGCCGACTGGCGCTGGATCCGAACCCCAGTGTTCAATATGGCGTTGACTATGAATTGGCCGGATTTACTAGCCTAGCCTCCACCATTCATTTGTATGGAGGGCGGGACTTAGTCACTCTCTCCAGTTATATAATACCTCCATGGCTGAACTCATTGATGCCATGCACTTAAATGACTGGTTGGGGCAGAGCTACAGAGCACCTATATATATATATATATATATTACAGTGGTACAACATTACAATATCACAACACACAGAGACAGCTTCATCTTCTGATAGAGCACCTATAAATATATCACAGTGGCTAGAACAACAACAAACAACATTACAGTATCACAACACAGGTTGCCTTTATCTTCTGATAAGGCATAAATATATCACAGTGATTAGAACAACGTAAATAAACATATCTTGTTTATTTGTTTTTGCTTAAATATACCTGTTGTTTATTTGTTTTTGTTTAATTTCAATTCATATGTATCATTTATATTTGACTTAATTCCATTGGTACAGTAGCCTACATATGTCATGAGCTCTCTCTCTGCCTGGTAACACGTGCTGATTGAAGTCTGATGACCTCCACCTGTTCCTGCTCTGCTCTGCCTCACCCTCGTTACCTACCAGCTGCACTGCATTCACCACTCATCATGCCCTCTATATAAAGCCTTGCTTTTCAGTCCACACTTGTCAGATCGTCTGCAACCAGCACCAGTTACCTGCCTGTTTATTGAAAACGCCTCTGACTCTTTGCCTGTGATCCCGGACCCGCTCGACTACTTCTGTGTTCTCCAGCCCCGGTAATCTTGACCTGCCTTCCGTCCCTCTTCTACGAATACCGCCTAGTCCTTGACTGTACTGCTGCTTCGTTTCAATTGCTGTTGTGTGTGTGTTTCCCCCAGGACTTCCCGGATCATCCAGCTCCTGCCTTCGCTGTTCGGCTACTGGGGGAACACACACACGCAGACTCTTGGAACTCCTGTACCCCCCCCGGAACCCCTGAAACCCCCAACCCTTAAATAAACTTTTGAACGTGACGCAATTGTGGTCCTCGTCCTGTTTGGTGTCTGACAGTACGATCTGACCAAACATGGACCCAGCGCACGGTCGAACCAGCATGGAAACCGACGAACCAGAACCACCCACCGCCATGCAACGCCTGGAAGAGACAGAGAGAGAGGTAAACCGCAACACTGCTGACATTGCCTCCCTACTTCAAGCCGGCTTGAGCCAGCGTCAGCAGTTCCAGCAGCAACAGCAACAACTTGCAATGATCATTCAACTTCTCACCAACCTTTCTCCTCTGCCTGCTCCCACCGGCCCAGCCCCAGCCAGCCTGCTCACCGGCCCAGCACCCGAGTCTCCTGCCCAGTCCACTGCTACCGTGGCTGCCGGAGCCCCAGAACCCAGGATCGGCAATCCAGAGCGGTTCAGCGGCGACCCAACCCAGGTACGGGCGTTCCTGACGAGCTGCCGTGTCCAGTTTACCCTGCAACCCAGGACTTTTGCCACTGAAGGGGCGAGGGTCGGTTACGTGATCACTCACCTGACGGGCCGAGCTCGACTCTGGGGAACGGCGGAGTTCGAGCGCCAGACCCCAGCATGTGCAACCTTCAACCTATTCGCAGAGGAGATGCTCAAGGTATTCGATTTGGAATCCACAATAGCCGAGGCATCTCGGATCCTGATGAGTATTCGCCAAGGCAGAAGGACTGTTGCGGATTACTCCATCGACTTTCGAACCGTGGCAAGTCGAAGCTCCTGGAACATGGAAGCATTGGTGGATGCTTTCCTCCACAGCCTGGCGGACTACATAAAGGACGAGCTGGTTTCCCATGATCAACCCCCCACTCTTGATGAAGCCATTGCTCTGGCTGTCCGCATCGACCGCAGGATCCAGGCCCGCCGTCATGAGAGAGGGCGCCAGAGTCCATCCACCAGCACACGGAGTGTCCCAACTGCCCTTCTGTCCGCACCTGCCACACCATCTAGCCAGCCGGACCAGTCTGAACCGATGGAGATCGGCCGCACCTCCCTAACCCCTGCAGAGCGCCAGCGACGCATCACCTCCAACTTGTGCCTGTACTGTGGTGGTGATGGTCATCGAGTCGCCACCTGTCCAGCAAAAGCCGGAGCTCACCAGATGTAGGAGGAATCCGGATGAGCTCAATGAACATTCAGCCCTCCATCAGCCGTAAACCCCTCATCCAAGTCTGTCTTCACCTGTCTGATTCCACCCACACCCTGGCAGCCCTGGTGGACTCTGGCGCAGAAGCAAACATCATTGACACAGGACTTGCTCGTCAGCTGGGCTTGGAAAGCCATCGCTTGTCCACTCCTGTTCCAGCCCGGGCCCTGGACGGTCACGCAATTGGCACAGTTACCAGCATCACAGCCCCCATCTCAATGATGGTGTCAGGAAACCACCGAGAGACCATCCGCTTCCACCTGCTCAGCTCTCCAGGCCAACCCCTAATCCTGGGCTACCCTTGGCTCCGTCTCCACAATCCTCACCTCGATTGGGCCTCCGGAACTGTGAAAGAGTGGGGAAATGCCTGCCACCTGACCTGTTTGCGTGCTGCCTCGCTGCCCCCCGGCTCAGTACCCCCCAGCATTGCCCACGACATTCCTAATGTCCCTGAATGTTACCATGGCCTCCGAGAGGTGTTCAACAAGACCAAAGCCACATCTCTGCCCCCACACCGTCCGTACGACTGTGCCATTGATCTCCTCCCTGGGACTGCTCCACCCAAAGGTCACCTCTACTCACTATCCCCTCCTGAAAGAAAAACTATGGAGGATTACATCAGGGACTCCCTGGCAGCTGGACTCATCCGCCCGTCTTCCTCTCCTGCTGGTGCCGGGTTCTTCTTTGTGGGAAAGAAAGATGGTTCTCTTCGCCCCTGCATTGATTATCGAGGTCTGAATGATGTCACAGTGAAGAACCGGTACCCTCTGCCTTTACTCACCTCTGCTTTTGAATTGCTCCAGGGATCCACTATTTTCACCAAACTGGACCTTAGAAATGCTTACCACCTAGTGCGAGTAAGGGAGGGTGACGAGTGGAAGACAGCATTCAACACCCACACCGGCCATTATGAGTACCTGGTAATGCCATTTGGCCTCACCAACGCCCCAGCGGTATTCCAGGCGCTGGTGAATGATGTGCTGCGGGACATGCTGAATAAATTCGTCTTCGTGTACCTGGACGACATCTTAATTTTCTCCAGAACTCTGTCCGAACACACCCGTCATGTCCAGCTGGTTCTTCGACGGCTCCTGGAGAACTCTCTCTATGTCAAGGCGGAGAAATGCGAGTTCCATGCTCAGACTGTGTCATTCCTGGGATACATCGTCGCTGAAGGCAATATCCAGATGGACCCCGCAAAGGTCTCGGCAGTTACCTCCTGGCCAGTTCCGGGGAATAGGAAGAAGCTGCAGCAATTCCTCGGTTTTGCCAATTTCTACCGGAAATTCATCCGGAACTACAGCTCCGTCGCCGCTCCCCTCACAGCTCTGACCAGCATCAAACACCCCTTTTCCTGGACCCCAGAGGCCAACACAGCCTTTCATACCCTCAAGGCCCGGTTCACCACTGCCCCCATCCTCCAGATGCCGGATTCAGACCGGCAGTTCGTTGTCGAGGTGGATGCCTCAGACGTGGGAGTCGGGGCCATACTCTCTCAACGGGCAGAGGAGGACAACAAGTTGCACCCCTGTGCATTTTTCTCTCGCCGGCTTTCACCTGCAGAGCGCAATTATGATGTTGGAAACCGTGAGCTGTTGGCTGTCAAGCTTGCCCTGGAGGAGTGGCGTCACTGGCTGGAGGGGTCCACAGTTCCGTTCCTGGTCTGGACCGATCACAAAAACCTCGAATACATCCGCAATGCCAAACGTCTTAACCCCAGACAGTCCCGCTGGGCCTTGTTTTTCACCAGATTCAACTTCACCCTGTCATACCGCCCAGGTTCTCGGAACACCAAGCCGGACGCTCTCTCCCGTCAGTTTCATAAGGATGACGCCCCTTCCCAGGAACCTGCATCAATTCTGCCCGATCCCTGCGTCGTAGCTGCCCTGACCTGGGATATCGAGGAGGAAATTCAAGAGGCCCTCCGTGACCATCCCAGTCCCAGTGCATGCCCAGACGGTCGTCTCTTCGTCCCAGATAATTTGAGGTCCCGGGTCATACAGTGGGGACACAACTCCCGCCTTGCCTGCCACCCGGGCTCCGCCCGCACCTGCCATCTCCTTGCCCAGCGCTTTTGGTGGTCGTCTTTGAGAAGGGATGTCCGAGAATTCGTCCGTGCCTGCCCCACCTGCAATCAGAACAAGTCCTCCACTCGGCCCCCCGCTGGTTTACTCCAGCCCTTGCCTGTGCCCACACGACCCTGGTCCCACGTCTCCTTGGACTTTGTAACTGGCCTCCCACCATCAGGTGGGATGACTGTCATTCTCACTGTGGTTGACCGGTTTAGCAAGATGGCACACTTCATTCCCCTCCCTAAACTGCCATCTGCCAGAGAGACTGCCCAGGCTGTTCTTGATCATGTCTTCCGTCTACACGGGCTGCCCAGGGATGTTGTCTCTGACCGAGGCCCGCAATTTACCTCTACATTCTGGAAGGAGTTCTGCCGTCTTCTAGGGGCCACAGTGAGTCTCACCTCTGGGTTCCACCCCCAGTCCAATGGTCAATCCGAGCGGGCAAACCAGGAGCTGGAGAAGGCGCTGCGGTGCATGGTTTCTCGCAAACCCCAGGCTTGGGCACAACAACTGATGTGGATAGAGTATGCTCACAACTCCCTCACCTGCTCTGCCACTGGTATGTCACCTTTCCAGTGTGTGTATGGCTACCAGCCCCCCCTGTTCCCCAGCCAGGAAGGAGATGTGTCCTGCCCGTCTGCCCTCGCCTATGCCCGCCGTTGCCGTCGTACCTGGTCACAAGCTCGTGCCACGCTACTCAAGTCAGCTGTCAGCTATGCCACTGGGGCTAACCGCCGAAGATCGCCGGCACCCGCCTACCGTGTTGGCCAGAAGGTGTGGCTGTCAGCCAAGGATCTCCCACTGCGGGTGGAATCGCGTAAACTGGCACCTCGATTCCTCGGCCCGTTCCCTATCCAGAGGGTCATCAGCCCAACCGCAGTCCGGCTCCAGTTGCCAACCTCCATGAGGGTGCACCCTACTTTCCATGTTTCGAAAGTCAAGCCGACGCATGAAAGCCCGCTGGTCCCCGTGCCGCTTCCTCCTCCTCCTCCTCGCCTCGTTGACGGTGGGCTGGTGTACACCGTTCGACGCCTGCTTCGGTCCAGACGGCGAGGTAGGGGCCTCCAGTATCTCGTCGACTGGGAGGGCTATGGACCTGAGGAGAGAACCTGGGTGCCAGCCAGTCGGATTGTGGACCGGACACTCATCGCCGACTTCCACCGTCTGCATCCTGATCAACCTGCAATCCGTAGGGGCCGCCCCAGAGGGGTCCCTAACCGTCCTGCCCGCCCGGCTTCCTGTCATGTGCCTGACCCTGACCCTGTCTCGGTACCTGTCCCGTCTTCTGTCCACGACCCTCCAGCTCCCTCCGAGGATGAGGATGTTCACTCGGACCGCTCGGAGGAATTCTAGCCCTCCACCGGCTCCCCTCCGCCCTCCCGACGTGGTGTCACTCTTGGGGACTTCTGGGGCCGTCCCTTAGGGGGGGGGTTCTGTCATGAGCTCTCTCTCTGCCTGGTAACACGTGCTGATTGAAGTCTGATGACCTCCACCTGTTCCTGCTCTGCTCTGCCTCACCCTCGTTACCTACCAGCTGCACTGCATTCACCACTCATCATGCCCTCTATATAAAGCCTTGCTTTTCAGTCCACACTTGTCAGATCGTCTGCAACCAGCACCAGTTACCTGCCTGTTTATTGAAAACGCCTCTGACTCTTTGCCTGTGATCCCGGACCCGCTCGACTACTTCTGTGTTCTCCAGCCCCGGTAATCTTGACCTGCCTTCCGTCCCTCTTCTACGAATACCGCCTAGTCCTTGACTGTACTGCTGCTTCGTTTCAATTGCTGTTGTGTGTGTGTTTCCCCCAGGACTTCCCGGATCATCCAGCTCCTGCCTTCGCTGTTCGGCTACTGGGGGAACACACACACGCAGACTCTTGGAACTCCTGTACCCCCCCCGGAACCCCTGAAACCCCCAACCCTTAAATAAACTTTTGAACGTGACGCAATTGTGGTCCTCGTCCTGTTTGGTGTCTGACAACATAAGACATTCCACAAGGTGCATTCTAAGGCTTTGGCTGCACGCTTGTTATTGTCACTACGGCAACGGCATTATTTAGAATGCATTTACTTTTAAAGGAACTAGGCTACAGTAAAGTCTTGGATACGGTGCTACTTTGTAGCTTAGGAATAGTAACTCTTACGGAGAACAAGGCTACTTGTATAGCTCTCACGGTGCTACTTTGTAGCTTAAGGACTCGACTCTTACGGAGAACAAGGTTTCTAAATACTTTTCTTTCTTTTTATCCCTGTTTTAATATATCGTGTTAAATTATATATATGTTTGTTCTTAATTAATATCATTGTATTATAGGCTTATCGTATAGCTCTTACGGTGCTACTCTGATTCTTAAGGATAAATCTTAGCACTCAGCTGGAACGGGAACAAGGTGGCTAGACACTATTCTTTCTTTTTATTCATTGTACTGTAACCTAACATATTGCTGTTATGTTTATGTCATGTTAAGTTCTTATTGTATGTTATTATATTATATTGTACATAGCTCTTACGGTGGTCTCAGGACTTTCACAAAGAAATAAAGAAACCATCAGTACGCTACAATTGTCCGGCTGGAGTTTGCTACAAACAACGTTACAGTATCACAACACACAGAGACAGCTTCATCTTCTGCCCGCAGTTTAGAAAGCATATAAAGTTAAATAACACACTTAACATGCACACTTGCAGATGGGTAATTGCACGACTTCAACATGTCATAGAAGGAGTCGAGATTTAAGCATGTAGGTTTAGACAATGACCAGTAGGTGTCAGCATTCACACAGATGTATTTCCCCCCTGCATGTACTGTAAGCCTCATACCTATGTCCAGTTCTGGACTGGCCAGTGAGTAATAGTGGAGGTGTGCACATCCCCACCGGTGAGGTGCAGGGCAAATGGAACTAGAACTGCAAAGGAATGAAATGCCCGCACTCTGCTAAAACTTACATTGCACAATAAATATATGGCAAAGGAATGCCCGCACTCTGCTAAAACTTACGTTGCACAATAAATATATGGGAGTTTTAGCAGAGTGCGGGCATTTCATTCCTTTGCCATACTGTATATACAAGGCTAATGTGTGTCACAAAATTGCACGTGTGTGTGTGTGTGTGTGTGAGTAGAATTATACTAAATTAAAACAATTATATGTCAACTATTGTCTGAATAGACTCACATATTGATGTAGTTCAGTATTTCAGTACAGTTTAAGGAAGCAACATAACATCCAAACATAGGTTTGGCAGGAAGATACATACACAAAGACACACACACACACAGAACCAGTTTCACTTGTTTACACGCCTTTGGTTTCGACACCTGACACCTGAAATGATGCCACAGTGCTCTCTCTCTCTCTCTTGTGCTCTCTCTCCCGCTCTCTCATTCTCTCTCTCTCTCTCTCTCTCCCTCCCCCCCTGTGTGTGTATGAGAGAGAAAGAGAACAGGCCTGACAAGCTTGTCTGGCTCATTGCCAATTATGAGATGGTTTTCAAATTCTGTCGCCATGGTGACCACCATACTGGCTGCGGTTAGCAGGCAAATGTGACTCAGCACCTCTGCAAAATCAACCAATAAACAGCAAGCATTCCTGCGAAGATGAACATATCAACCAATCAGAATCCAGCCTGTTGGCTCAGTGGAAAAAACAAATGTGGATTCAAAGGGGAATGAATGAGTCCTAAGGGAAGAGCTTAATGCTCACTCCTCCTGTGTGTGTGTGTGTGTGTGTGTGTGTGTGTGTTTGAGAGACAGGAAGGCTTCACTCCTCCTCTTTGTTCTCAGTTTGACCTGAGTGTACATCTGACTCCATACTGTGTAGACCCATTGTAACACGACTGTAGACTAATAATAAGACACCCTCCCACCGATACACACTATAGCCTACTGTACACTAATAACATCCCCCCTCACTGATACACACTATAGCCTACTGTAGACTAATAACATCCCCCCCTCACGATACACACTATAGCCTAGACAACACCCCCACCCCCCTCACAATACACACTACTATAGCCTAGGCCTACTGTACACTAACAACATCACCCCCTCACTGATACTCACTATAGCCTACTGTACACTAACAACATCCCCCCCTCACGATACACACTATAGCCTAGACAACACCCCCACCCCCCTCACAATACACACTACTATAGCCTAGGCCTACTACTAACAACATCACCCCCTCACTGATACTCACTATAGCCTACTGTAGACTAATAACAAGACACCCTCCCACCGATACACACTATAGCCTACTGTAGACTAATAACAAGACACCCTCCCACCGATACACACTATAGCCTAGGCTAGACTAATAATCCCCCCCCCCCCCAACACACTCACACCCACCCTCCTCTCCCCTACACCCCTACACACCATAGTATGTAGACCAATAACAACAATAACCCCCCATGATACGACTACACATAGCCAAGGCCTAATATACAAATGCAGAGACCAAATTTCCCTCACAGGATCAAAAGAGTATACTTATATATACTTATACAATATTAATTATTAATTATATACTTATACAATATTAATTAAGTATATATATACTATTATGCACATAGGCTTAAAGCATGCCACATCACAAACACAGTAGGCCTCTTTTTTTTAATGAATTTCAACAGCACAATGGAAGTTACAGTTACCTTTCGGCAGAACACGCCCAGAAACGGGAACCAATACTGCCCTGAAACTTTCTGCCTGGACATACAACAAAACATATTTTACATTCTACTTTTCATGAGAGGTTTTTCATTTAGGCTATCAATATAAGAGAGGGAAAGAGAAAGGACCCACCTAAGAGACTACATGTGTCTAAAAGTATAATGATTTAAAATGTAATCCCTTAAATGCATCAGTGTAAGAGTATTCGGAGTTGGGTAGCCTACCACCCACTTAAACTGTATACAGTTACTCATATTTTGTATTTTAAATAAGTAGCCTAATCCGTAATACATGTATTCAGTTACTTCCAACACTGATTAAGTAGGCTAGCATATGCCACACATTATTTGAAACGTGACTGATTGATGGGTAGCCTAATTCGGATAAGATAGATAGATAGATAGATAGATAGATAGATAGATAGATAGATAGACTATAAACTCAGATTGGTTTGAAATATGCCTTTGCCATACTTCTAAACTGAGTTAAAAGGACAATTATGAACAAACTGAAAATGTCACTGTGTCGGTCATTGCGGTCATCACACGTGTGACAAGATGCCACCGAACCAGTCGGACGTGTCACGTGGTCTCGGTATCGGCTTACGCCGCTTCTCCTCAAACACAGATGTGTTTGTCGGCTGACACGGAAGTAGACGAAGGAAATTGTGACAAGTGCGAAATCTGATCAAACTCAGATATTTTAGTAATTAAAATTACAATATTTGCTTATTTTATTTGTACCTAGAGTTTGGACGGAAGACTTTGAAAGTCCGTTATTACCGAGGGCTGGAATTCTCTGACCGAAATGTTCAGGCTTTTGTTTGGATGGCTGACGCTACCGCAGGTGCTGCTGCTGGTGCTGCTGTGCGCGACAGGTAAGAACATGTTTGTTTTGTCTAGTCGCCAGTCAAGCAGTCACTTTTTACAGTGGGCTAGCCTAATAGGCCTAGTAATAAGACGTGTTGACATCACATAGCTATTATGTACTTTGTAACAGCCGATCAAGCATGTCAGAGCCTAAACTGCATTAGACTATATGTGTTGATCTTGTACGTCGCAATTAAACATGATGTGTCATTAGCCTATTACTTTTACTGACTATTGTGTCAAAGTTTTTGTCTCAATGTAGGAAGCCATTTATGTGCAGGTCAGTTTTATTTTGTGTTGAGCCTTTTCGGTAGGGAGGCTGGTAGTTACAGGTAGCCTAGATTAGCCCTCAAGTGTCAAGGTAATTTTTAAGAATAGGCGTGGCTCCTTGTAGGCTACACTGCTCTGCTTCAAATTGGTGTTAAAGTTTGTTTCTCACTTCTAAGTTGAAGTGAAGGGTATATAGAACAATTTGAGTCCGAGTGTCAAACACACAGATAACAAAATAGCCTCTAGGGGGCGCTGCAAAATATTTAAACTGCTACAACTTTTGACTAGTTTAACCAAATATAACATATGAGGTATGTATGGATTCAGAATTAAAAGGAGAAACTGGTGAGCTAAGCATTTGGTTACCAGATTAAAAACACACTTTATAATAAACACACTTTTAGCCCATGGACAGCAAAATGGTGCTTTTTTTTAGATAAAAGGTGGAAATGCCCTCAAAGTTGCAATGAAACATCATTTTTAAAGTTATTGTCAATAAAGCCTGGGTAATCACTCAACTCGATTTAAGATCGTTGTTCAGAATATCCCTGAAGCACAAAGATATAGTACCTACATGTAGGATACCCATACACAAATATGGCTGCATAATGCCGATGTGATATTAAGCACCCAACTTGCAACTTTGAGTTTATGAATTTAGGATCATGAGTACCAACTTTTTTCAATCAAGCCATCATTTTATTCACAAAAAAATTCACAAAAGAACTTTAGATCTGGAAGAAAGTAAATCAATAATAATGTGCGTGGAATTTTGAGGAACCCATTGCGTAATACAGGCTTGTGAAAAAGAGGGCTAGAGGGCTATTTTTGAGTACATAAATCAATGACCAATGACACAGTTTCTGAATAAAGACGGTTTTAGGTAGTCCTGAAGTAGTCGTGATAGCCTAAAGTAGTCTAATAGGCAACAGACCCATTACACAGCTCAGTCATCATCATGGGCGTTGCCTAGCTCTCTATATCAGGGCTGTGCAGAGACCTTTAGTGGGCCAGGGGCTCAAATTGAAAAAGGGGCACATGAAACAAGATTTTTAAACATATGTCAGCATAACTTACAGTTAAATCCGTTAAATTATAGCGACCCATATTGAAACAAAATTCAACATGGAATCTTACAACAAACTACATCATACTATAGTATATAGATCATTTACCCCACCAGGTGAAATCTTTATCTATTTGTTTGTGTGAGAGAGAGAGAGAGAGAGAGAGAGAGAGAGAGGGAGAGAGAGAGAGAGAGAGAGAGAGAGATCCACTGCCTTTTCTGGCTTTCTTTCTGCATTTGTCTACTGTCTTTGAGGTTTCTTGCACTGCATAATTCAATATCATGACTTATAAAACAAAACACAATTTAACTTTGTAAAAACCAACCTGAATTGACATGAATCTAGCTTTTAGTCAGTTTTATAGCTGTAGTTCAGCTGTTGTTCAGTTGTTCAGCTTTGAATCAGAAAATATAGTTTATAATTATAGCAATAATTATAGCAATTATATACAGTAACCTCCAGAATTATTGGCACCTCGGTTAAAGTTGACTAAAAACTGGTATAAAGAACAATCTGTTGGTGATTTATTGTAATCTCACAATGAAAGAAATTAGGAAAAATCCAACCTTGAAGGGAAGCAAATTTATTTGGAGAAAAAGGAAAAACTCATAAAGAAATAAATATTTGTAACAAAAACACATTGCTCACAATTATTGGCACCCCTGCTTGTAATAACTTCTTAAGCCTCCCTTTGCCAATAAAACCTCATAAAGTTGGAGAATACAAAGCAAGGGATTTAAGATCGTTCGTCTTTACAAAATCTCCCCAGATCGTCCAGATTCCTAGGTCCACACTCCTCTTTGACTCACCCCACTGTTTTCCTATGGAGTTTAGATCAGGGGACTGAGATGGCAATGTCTGAAGCATGATTTTGTGTTCAGCAAACAATATTTGTTTTGATCTGGACATTTGCTTTGGTTCATTGACCTGATGAATGATCCAATCATGACCAACTTTTAGTGTCTTGGCAGAGATTGGCAGATTTCCTTTGAAAATGTTCAGGTTTTTCTTGGTGTTCATGACACCATGCACCTTAATTAGGTTCCCAAGGCCTTTGGGAATAAAAACAGCCCCACAATAGCACAGCCCCTCCACCATAATTATCATTAGGCATGGGGTTCTTTTCAGTATAGCCATTCTTCTATGTACACCAAACACACCTAAAGTGTTTCTAGCCAAAGAGTTCAATTTTCGTTTCATCTGACAATAGACCACACTTCCAGATAAAGTCACTGTACCATTTAGTAACTGCTGCCGTTTACATTAAAAGTTAAATGGACAGGCTTTTACCTGCATGCCCTCTAAATAAGCTATTAGCAGTGAGGTCACTTTTGAAGATTTTTTTGGGGACTTGGTGACCCCAAGATGATACATCATCGGTTTAATACCGCTATTATCTGGCCCTATAGCCCAGAAACCCTCATTCAACCCCATCTTCAACCTTTACAATTTATCTTCATTGACTTACATAAACATACTGTCTACTGTTTTAGCCAAAATTGTGCAAAGTAAAGAGGCATCATACAGGCCCCTCTGATTGGACAGACAGTCTATCAGTCAATCCCCGTCAACAACCATTTCCACTGATTCAAAGGGCCAACATGTAAAAATAGACACCAATTTTGCAACAAACCAGTCTGAAATAAGCATGAGAAATCTTACCTTACTTTGCCTGGACTACATGAAAAAAATAATTTCTTGAATTTTCGCTAGGGATCAATAAAGTATATCTATCTATCTATCTATCTATCTATCTACACTGTGTGCAGAATTATTAGGCAAGTTGTATTTTTGAGGATTATTTTTATTATTGGGCCACAATTGTGTTCTCAATCAACCCAAAAGACTCCTTAATATCAAAGTTTCATATTTTATGAGGATGTCTGTGTGTGCAGGTAAATATTACTGTGCAGAATTATTAGGCAACATAATAAAAAACAAATATATACCCATCTCACTTGTTTATTTTCACCAGGTAAACCAATACAACAACTCCAAAATTCAGAAATAAACATTTGCGACATTCAAAAACAAAACAAAAAAAAACAAATCAGTGACCAATATAGCCACCTTTCTTCACCATGACGCTCAAAAGCCTTCCATCCATAGATTCTGTCAGTGTCTTGATCTGTTTGCGATCCACATTGCGTGCAGCAGCCACCACAGCCTCCCAGACACTGTTCAGAGAGGTGTACTGTTTTCCCTCCCTGTAGATCTCACATTTCATGAAGGACCACAGGTTCTCGATGGGGTTCAGATCAGGTGAACAATGGGGCCATGTCATTATTTTTACTCCTTTTAGACCTTTTCTGGCCAGCCACGCTGTGGTGTATATTGATGCGTGTGACGGAGCATTGTCCTGCATGAATATCATGTTTTTCTTGAATGATGGCGACTTCTTCTTGTACCACTGCTTGAAGAAGGTGTCTTCCAGAAACTGGCAGTAGGTCTGGGAGTTGATCTTGACTCCATCATCAACCCGAAAAGGTCCCACAAGCTCATCTTTGATGATACCAGCCCATACCAGTACCCCACCTCCACCTTGCTGGCGTCTGAGTCGATAAGGAACTTGCTGCCCTTTACTGATCCAGCCTCGTGCCCATCCATCCTCACTCTCATTTCATCAGACCAAAACACCTTGGAGAAATCAGTCTTCAGATATTTCTTGGCCCAATCTTGACGTTTTGTCTTGTTCAAAGGTGGCCTTTTTTCGGCTTTCCTTACCTTGGCCAGGTTCCTGAGTATTGAGCACCTTGTGCTTCTCGGCACTCCAGACATGTTGCAGCTCAGAAATATGGCACAACTGGTGGCTAATGGCTTCCTGACAGCTTCACGCTTGATCCTTCTCAATTCATGGGGAGTTATTTTGCGTCGTCTTTTTTCAACACGCTTCTTGCGCCCCTGTTGGCTATTTGCCATGAACCGCTTGATAGGGATGTGACGCTCGAAGCTGACGTTTCGAAACAGTGTCGAGCTTCCGAAACGCAAGTGTTTCGAACAGTGTTTCGAAGTGTGGTTCAAAACGCCCATGTCACGTGACCATGGCTTAGTGAGGCTTCGTGGTGTTTCAATTTGGTTTGGACAGGTGGCACACTTGCCGCGCGAGCCAATTACCCGAGTAAACACCTGTTTGATCTAAATTACAAAGTCCCAGAATGCTTAAAAGTCATTCAAACACATCCTATCTTTGTGGTTTTTTTGTGAGGAGAGAGATTTTAAGAGATATAGCGACATAGAGACATATAGAGATATAGCGATTTATAGTGCATTCTTGTGATTGATAGGTTAGTGATATAGATTAATTGACAGGCTAGAGACAGACAGTAAGCGATAGTTTAGATAGATATAGTCTAGTGACGTTAATATTTAGATAGTAGCAGAAGTAAAAAAAATATATGACGGATGCCTTTATTTCAAGAACAGCTGACCCTTTGAAATACTGGCAGGAGAGGAGAGTGGTTTATCCAAACCTAACTGTGATGGCAAAAAAAATATTTGTGCATGCCAGCAACAAGTGTGCCTTGTGAAAGATTTTTTTCCAAGGCTGGGGAGGTTTATTCAAAAACAAGAAACAGATTAAATGCCAAGACGGCAGAACAACTGTTATTCCTAAATAAAAATGTATGTTGACATACAAAAAATGTGTTGTTTATTTTTCCCATGTTGTACCTGATTAGTCTAACCTGCTTCACATGTATCCTTTATTTCCCTACAACATGTTCCCAAAAAAAACCCTGGGCCATAAGCATAGCCTACATTTTAAAACCATTGTAGCATTTTCCTCTCCAGCATATTCCAAAGGATAATGTACTATGAAACTGAAATAACAAAACATCTAACTGGCAGATATAAAAATGTTCTAATTACTGAACGCATATACTAGTCTGAAATTTCTAAGCACCAGCAGGGAGTCGAACATTCTTCGTCTGAAGCAGTTGTGCTTCACGGTCAAAATGTGATGTTAGCAAAACTGGCCACTAGATGTCACCATGGAGTTACGTGTGTCGGATTGTTTCGAAACCTCGACACATTCCGGCCCAATTGCTTCGAACGTTTCGTTGTTTCACAAAGCCTCGTTCTGCCCATCCCTACCGCTTGATTGTGCGATGATCCCGCTTCAAAAGCTTGGCAATTTCCAAACTGCTGCACCCCTCTGAAAGACATCTGACAATTTTTGACTTTTCAGAGTCTGTCAAATCTCTTTTCTGACCCATTTTGCCAAAGGAAAGGAAGTTGCCTAATAATTAAGCACACCTTATATAGGGTGTTGATGTCATTAGGCCACACCCATTCTCATTACAGAGATGCACACCACCTGATTTACTTAATTGGTAGTTGGCTTTCAAGCCTATACAGCTTGGAGTAGGACAACATGTATGAAAAGGATGATGTGGTCGAAATACTCATTTGCCTAATAATTTTGCACACAGTGTATCTATCTATCTATATATCATGGGATATCATAGGCCTAATGTTTGTTTGTGGCAGTGGAAGGGATTAGGCCTACGACAGTGTTTTTCAACCACTGTGCCGGGGCACACTAGTGTGCCGTGACAGATCATCAGGTGTGCCGCAGAAAATTACCCAAGTGTCACTCACTGGTCCAGAAAAGCAACTGTTGCATCAAAAAAATTAGTTAAAATGATGTTTCATTGCAACTTTGAGGGCATTTCCACCCTTTATAATAAACACACTTTTAGCCCATGGACAGCAAAATTGTGCTTTTTTTTTAGATAAAGTGTATTTTTAATCTGGTAACCAAATGCTTAGCACACAGTTTCTCCTTTTAATTCTGAATCCATACATACCTCATATGTTAAAATTGGATAATCTAATGAAAAGCAGTTTGTATATTTTACGGCGCCCCCCAGAGGCCATTTTTTATCTGTGTGTTTGACACTCGGACTCAAATTGTTCTATAGACCCTAAACTTCAACTTGGAAGTGAAAACCAAACTTTAACACTAATTTGAAATGACTGAGCCTTAAACAACCCCACTATTAAGGTTAGGCCTATAATATAGAATTTAGCAGACAATTTTGCTTCAAAGTGACTTACAGAATATGAACATTAGCCTACAGTTCAAATGAACAGTAAACGATTAATAATACGATGCCTATAATCTCATAAAATACCCTGACACTTGAAGACTAATCTAGGATTTTTTATTACATTATTTACATTATTGGGAGTTATTACATTACATTATCAGGTTCTTGTCCCCATAGTGTTCCTCCAGCCACTGCATAAACTTAGCTTATACTTACGTTACACACCAAATAGGCTACAATCATACACCATTGTACAACCATGCATGTAGCCTACTAAACTCCAAGACACTGCATCACACATTTCCCAACATACTCATGACCTAGTTTGCAGCTCAAACGGAAATGGGCCTACAGTGTAATTGGCTTATTCGCTCCCTCACTCTCCACCTCAGGCTGGGTTGTGGTGAGTGTGCTGGTGCATAATGGCTGCTGTGTATCACCCAGCAATACACATACACACACACACACACACACACACACACACATAGCGAGAGAGAAGGCAGTCTGCATTCTTTTTCTGTGAATCTCATTTTTAGTTTCGTTGTGAGTAGCTGGTCTCTCTGTCTGTGTTGGGCATTACAGAATGGCATGTTGCACTATGTCATTTTTCACGCACGCACGCAGAGTGGATGCCTCTAATGTTTGCTTCTCAGGCTGATATGAAGAGAACATTAGAGAAACCCACACAATAGGCTAATCAGCCACAGCACTTCAAGCAGTGTGATAGACCAACCAAGCCCACAGGTGGCTCCAGATAACACACTAGTCTGCGCCCAAAGCACTTAATGTGTAAAACAGGTTAAAGAAGGGCCCAATCACTGTTAAGGGGCATATCCAGGTCAAACAAGGGCCCAATCACATTAAGGGGCGTATCCAGGTCAAATCAGGTCTCCTTGGGTTGAGACAAATATTATACATGGCAAAGCATGATATTTATAATCAGGAGCCACTTCTGGGAACCCAGATCGCACAAGGGGGGGGGGGTCAAGAGCAGAGCCGAGCCGAGCCGAGCCGAGGCAGCGACTGTGTCATTGAAGTTTATCAAAATGTCACCACATATGCTAAGATCTTGGTTCTATAGGGTTAGGAATGTGTAGGAGTTTTGGGCATGTTTTCATGATCCTCAAACCCTTCTGACCATTTCAGGTACATTTTTAGTATCAGGCCTTTGATCATAACTCACTCACATAGGAAACGGGCAGAAATGTTTCAGAAACTGGGATAATATGTTTCAGCTTGTTGGGCATTGAATCCCATTAGGGCTTGCAAACCTTAATAATAATAATAATAATAATAATAATAATAGGCTGTACATATTGATGGTACAGGCAATGAGATGTTTACCTATTGATAGTACAGGCAATGAGATGTTTACATAAGCTGGGTAGGCAGCTCATACGAAGAAGGAGAGCAAATAGGGCGGAACAGTTTGGATTAAATTGTACTCTTTTGGGGCTTGGCAGAAGTGCAAACAGTACAATCGGTTCTCTGTATTGATAAGTGTCAGTTCAAACGTTTTCATTTCTCTGTATTGATAAGTGTCAGTTCAAACGTTTTTATTTCTCTGTATTGATAAGTGTCAGTTCAAACATTTTCATTTCTCTGTATTGATAAGTGTCAATTTAAACGTTTTTATTTCTCTGTATTGATAAGTGTCAATTCAAACGTTTTTATTTCTCTGTATTGATCAGTGTCAGTCCAAATGTTTTCTACAACCTGTGGGTTTGTGACTCTGAAGCTTTTTTATTTTTTTCTTTGGTTTGTTTTGTCAGTCCAGGCTATTACATTAGGTCACTGCTGCGTCCAATCAACATTAGGTCACTGCTGTGTTCAGTCAACATTAGGTCACTGCTGCGTCCAATTAATCGACCTTGGGTGTCTTGAAAGGCGCTTTATATAATTAATATTAGGTCAGAGTTCACTCAGAGTGAACAAATTGGTGGCACTGATGATACAACCACAAAATACCCAGCCAACAAGCCTCAACCTGAGCAGTGTATAGTCCTGCAGTACTTTTTGTAAGGGATAACGGCCGCCGAGGTGTCCTGTTATACGGAATTAATGGACGAGGGCGAGAGGCAAAGAACTCCCCGATGCGCAGCAGAGGTTGCCACTGTAAAGCCTTCACAGCACGCAAAGGAAACATGCGGTTCTGTTTAAAAAGAAGCCCACTAGTTCAGCTTGTTGTACAACTTTAGTTGGCCCTATAACAGCAATAGCATGGACAGTTAGCTTGTTAGCTTCTATGGTTGTTATAGTTACCATTCATAAGCATTGATATGGAACGGCGATTAAACTTTTTTTACCAGATCTACTTCATAGGTGTCCCGTTATTCAGAATTAAAAGCCACATTTCTTCTCTCCGGGTGATAAAGTTCTAATAATGGTTCTGTTGTATGTTCCCACAATGGTAACTGTTCTGTTGTAAAGGGTAAATGTTCTGGTAGCTAATAGTAACGGTTCTGCTGTGTGTGGACTTGCTTTGCAGGAGCTCAGGCCTTTACTGCCAGCACGAGCACTCCAACGGTGAAAGTCGAGGAGAATGAGGGTATGTAGAGGACATACACACACTCACTCACACACACACACACACGTAAGTAACTGGATGCAGATCAAGGTACCCAGTGCTGTCCCCCAGTCTAATAGTAGAATTTAAATTTGCATTTTAAAGGGAACAGTTGTGCATGTGGGATGCCTCCTTTTTAGTGTGCATGCCCCCCCTGCAGGTGCACGTCTGAAGTGCACCTCCACAGAGCTCCTCTGATGTGCACTTTAAGGGCTTTTCTCAAAGTCAACGATTCGTGCTTGGTAGAACAAGTCCTGCCGAGTTGAATCCTTCAAAGACGAGGCAAGGCTTCTTCCTAGCATATGGAACACTCACAATGGAACAGACTAGCGAGTGTGCAGGAAGCTGCAGATGCATTATTAAAAATCATGTGTGTGCACAGGATTGTGGGTGTTCCAAGCACGCAGTGGATACACGCATGCATCCTTGAAAATCTCTGAACGAAGGACTCAGTACATGATAGAATTTTAAAGCACCCTTGACATTGGACCAGGGCTCTACACTAACATTTTTTTCCAAGAGCACTTGTGCGCCCAAGTTAAAAAATTTAGGAGCACAGACAAAAATGTGGGCGCAGTCAGTTCTGTACTTAACTTACACATAATGTAACATTACACTGCAGCTAACAGTTAAACATGCCAGTGCACCAATTGCGAATATTAAGAATGACTGACAACATTTAGGCTACAGGACACAGGATTTTAAAGATCGGTGCCTACTTTATTTTCGGTCTGTTCTATTTTCCTACATTTTGTTGATGTAAAATAATATAATACATAGCCATATTTGCATTCAGCCTGTATATCAAGTATCCTGCCAAATATAGGCTAATTTATTTATTTGTGAATCCATCTGTAGCTAATCCAAATATGCCCATGGTGGCCTATCTGACTACATACTGCCTAATACTACTACTAAAACAGTCCATTTTCTCTTCCACAAAACCCAACATAGGCTAATCAAGGATATATATATTTGAAATATCTGCATTGATGGGGGCAGTAGGCAAACGTTAGACCTACTTTCGTTTTGCACTTCAGCTTGTATTCGGTGTAAACAAACAAGCACGCGTGGAAGCCTGGAGTTGTCAGTAGCGTTCTACCTTTGAATAAAATGGGAGTATTACGGGAGGCTACTTTTGTGACTGTTCGCTAGCTATATTTTGCATATTGCAGCCAATACGTCAACTGGGCTAAAAGGCATGTTAGGTTACCTTTCCTTCTCTCACTGCATTCTCAGAATCTAATCCTGTTCCTCCTATATCCGATGACTTCGGTGGATAGAAGAACTAAGTTCTTCAATCTTTGCATTTTGGCTGGCTAGTCTATCTTTCCGCTTTTTCTGCGAGCTCTTGGATTTGATAGAAGCGACTACTAGCGAGTCACAACGCGAAACTGCTAACGTTGATGGGAGGTGTAGTTTTTATGCTGCATTCGCGACGTGATTCTATGGTTTGCACCAGTAATGTTTCTCGATGTTGCGGTGTATTTTGTAGACAAACATTGACATGGTTAGAAGTCATTCGCACCAGTGCGCCTAAATATTTTTTTGCACTCGCACGCCATCATTTTTACTCGCATGTGCGAGTGAAATGGGCGCACTCAAGGATTAAAGTTCTCCGTCATAGGACGGATTTCCGTCAATTTGATTTTAGAAATGTCATATTTGAGATCGATGCAGATCCGATAAGAAAAAAATAGGAGGGGGAGGGGGGGGGGGGGGTTGTTATCACCTTTGCTTTTCCAAAGAACACGTATGGAGGACTAGATAGATAGATACTTTATTGATCCCCGAGGGGAAATTCAGGACTATAACGGTCTAAACGTTGGATTATAGTGACACATTAGATACAGCTGATGAGGTTGGCCAATCCGTTTAACTTTTTTGGATATGATATTGTGAGCTCTATGTGCGAATTCGGAGAAGCGTGCGGTGACCATACATTTTGGTAGGGCAGAAAGTCTGACTTTTTGTAATAGCCTATCATTTTGAGCTACATTAAAATGACATATTTTACAGGACTTTGCTGTCACTGGGTGAAAAGGCTCTGAATCAGGGAATATTCATAGTGATATATTTCCTGATATGCGTAATATCAGGAAATATATTGGTTGATATGCTCCTGATATTTTAGTGCCAATTGCCATATCAGGAGCATATCAAAAGTCCTGAATGGGACTGCGACGACATGCAAGATATCCAGACTTCATATTCTCACCTGATATGATCCATGTTTCAAGTATTAGCTACTTATATGACCCCGGACACCTCTTGTTCTTGTTCCCATATACCCCCTGATATGTCAAACATGGGACTACGCATATAAAGCCCATATACTGCCAGACACAGCTAATTTTGCAGGCATTTATGTGCATGCCTTTATTTGCTTTTCAATAGGCTTTATGCCTTTATTTTTTAAATTAATGTGATTTATATATGGTGATTTATGTAATGGTTTTAAATGTGAGATAGTACATAACCATCACTGAGCTTATTGTGCATCTTTAACTTAAATAATATTTCACATTAATTTTACATACACTTAATTACATTATTTACTTACACCTGCTAAATCCCAATGACTTATTTTACTTTACCATGAAAAATATACTGTACGACAGGCAATAAAATTTGTTACATGGCCTTTATTGTATTTATCAATCAATATTCAAATCAACATGGCTTTCTCGCCTGCAGTAGGGGGCTTTCGCAGTGACACTCGCCCCCTCTCAATGACCTGCCTCGAGTGAGAACAGAGACTTCTGCTTGACCACAGTGGTTTAAACAGTTCATGGTCTGGGCTTGCAACGTCCTTTAAAACATTTTGGGCCCTTGTCCGTACTCTTCTGGTATAGATGGTAGGGAGAGGTGCTCTGATGGTCCCTTTGGCAGTAAAAGTCAGGTGTCTGTAAAAAGAGAAAGAAAGTATATGTTACAATTGACCCTGTCCGTTAATATAATTAACTCAGCTTGTGTGACAAATAAAAGCAAACCCACAATAGCAGCCTAGACGTCAGGTGCAATAGTTAGAAGTAATGGAGATATGTATTACAGTTGTGCTCATAAGTTTACATAACCTTAGCATACACATACATTTAAAAATCATCTGATCTTAATGCCTTAATAAAAAAAATAAGGAACACTTATTTATTTACGATACATTATTCATTCACAAAGAAAATTGCTGTCCTTAAAGGTTGGATTTTTCCTAATTTTTTTAATTAAGGCATTAAGATCAATTTCCAAAAGTATCATACCTAATTGCAACACTGTCTGCAGAAGCTCTTAGAGGTGCTTAAACCACCTTTCTGATGCCTAACATAGATCCTCCCCCATCTGACGTGCAGTGCCAGCCTCTGGCTCCAGGCTGGGACTTGCTGGATGACACCTAAAAAAATAAAACAGCAATTGCTATACATTATGTTATTGTTGATTAAGATAAAAATCAAACATTAAAAAATAAGTTGGTAAGTCAATCAGGTGTTCAAACAAAAATGATAATTACCTTATGAAGGCACCCTCGCCACCATCACCATCAATGTTAATTATTGATATCAGTTTATTTGTGAGGGTTTCAGTTTCTGTAAATAGAAAATAAGATTTAACTAAATTATGATTATGCTCAGTTTGGCATATATTCAACACATTATTTACATTACCACCAACATAATGGTAAACATGGCTAAACTTCAAAATTCAAGACTATTATTAAAAACGACAATAATGATTAGTTCCTGTATTAATACATTACATTGCACATTTGTCAAACAAATTAGAGTGTGCACAGTGACATAGCCCTCATTCAAAACACACAAACACTTACAGCATGTTGAGGGCAGCAGCCATGGCTTCCAGACATAGTCAAGTAGCATGTAGTAGTAGCAGGACAGACCGACTTTGCCCTGGTCTGTTGATGGAGCCCACTACAGTCATAACAACAAACAGACACATGAAAAAAGGGGAGAAATTAAACACAGCAACAGACACAAATACATGCACACACATTATAATGTTATTTGCTATTCTACGTGTGTGTGTCTGTCTGTCTGTCTCTACCTGGTGAGTGAACTCTCTTGCGGGATTGAAACTTCTTTTGTATGGAAGTGGCACACATTTGGAATATTCCAGAATGCACTCAGTGTTCTCAGGGAAGCAGTCCTCACAACTCACTGCCTGCAAACGGAGAACAGAGGGAAATTAAGATGAATAAATTGCAAAATAAGCTTACACATAACGTGAAAAGACTATCACTGAAGCACTAATGCCCTCACATGCATCTTAAATAAACACATGCCTTGGCACAAGTCAGGTACAACCAAATAAGAGCTATGAAATGAAAAACATTTTGCCTAATACTACCCATACATCAGAAACCTTTGACAAGATTTGGCTTTCAAGCTTTACTCAAAAGACTACAATCTTTCAATAATCTTACCCAAATCTGGTCAAGTCTTCTGGTGTAAGGATGGCTTAATATAACACTATACGTTACCCTTCACAAACTAAAGATCCCTTCACTTGTCGGCATCATATTGAGGTACGTCAACCCCCTGTTCACGTTAGCCTGCATAGTCATTAGCAGCCACTATAAATGTAGCTTCTAGAAGTTATAGCTAGGTTAGCTAACCTACTCGTGCCTGATAGCCTTGGCCATTTCATTCAAACTAAAACTTTACATCCATAACGAAATCTCAGACAGACTTATTGTTGAATATGATATTACTACCATTCCAGATATTCCACACAATGGTAAAGTTAGTTATTGGAAAAGTTAACATTAACAGCTAGCAGCTAACGTTAGCGATGTTAGCTCGCAAGCTAGCAAACGTTAGCTGATTCTAACATGACGGTTAACAAACGGTTTTGGTTAACATTAATGCTAAAAACAGTATTTTCCTAATTAATTCCAGTTTTCAATTGGCATACAAAAGTACTGTAGTTCTTACCTTGGATATGATGACAGCAGAGTTTGTACAGCTTGCAGTCAGATGCATGACAGAAAAGTGACGGTTGAAGTCACCACCAGTGGCAAGGAGTTCGTTGAAAAGTCAGTCAGGGGTGGGGGATGGGTATGCTGTGTGTGCGCATGCGCTTATCGAGAGGCAAAGCATAAGAAATCGTGGAAATTATTAGGCCTGCATATTTTAGTTACATTAACCAAACTGATTTTGTAGAAGTGTCAAAACATAGTAGCCAAGTGGGCTATTACTACTATTCTGATTATTAACATTATTGGTTCTCATATAGTTTGACGTCAATTTCATTTGAAGCCTTGTTCCTTAATTAAATCAACATTGGTTTATCAGTCACCCACGTTTTATAGACAAGTTACAACATGATTGATCCATTGTTACGTTGGCCCACAAGGAAGCTTGTAATGTTAAAATAGTATGCTCAACTTTAACAAGTTTAATAAGCCTTTCTTATGTGTTATGGTTTGTAGTATATAGTATGTATTTATTTTCATTATAGGCTATTGATTGAATTGTTGTTTATTATTGCTATTCTTCTTAATGTAGGCCTACTTCAAATTGTTTAGGCTACTGTTAAATTTAACTTTGTATTGTTGTTATGTGGCAACTCCAGCTGAACCGAATTCGTTTTGGCAGACAGCATTGGGGACAAGGGGAAAGCAGATAATTTAAAATGTGGACTTTATTCCTCCAACAGATCTCATGCATATTATACATAAAAAGTAGGCTAGACCTACAGACTATAGCAACTATAAAATCTCAAAGATATCATTGAAATTGAACCATAACCAAAATAATTAGGTAAGTAGGCTAGCCTTGACCTGAAAAAGGTAGTCTTTACACTGTAAATAGTCTATTTTTGAATGTCCCGAAATTAGATAGAAATCAAATGGCAAATAGCCTATCAGTGATGTTTTATGGTACGTTTTGGGCGTAGGGCATGCGTGACTTAATTAGGCAGATCTTGGGCCTAGGCTATCTAATATGATAGCCTAAGCCTATCCAAGGGTGGAGACCTACCCAAAGATATCCAGAAATGGTGTGTGTGACTTGTGATTTGGGTATGCATACCCCTGATATCTCATTGGCATATCAGGAGTCAAAATAAATCAATATTTTCACTGATTCTTAAAAACTCAGGATATGATCAAAGATGCTCCTGATATGCTGCATGTCATAAAAAATATCCGGTCAGTATATCCCCTGATTCAGAGCCTTTTCACCCAGTGTGTATGCTTAAATCATGTCACAGTCAGAATTGTAGATCAGTAACACATCAGTTAAGTTTGCACCGTTCTCATCACGTTAAACCAGCGAAGCATAACAAAACTTTTTTTGTTTTGTTCTGTCTGGCCTGCTGCTAACTATCTAATATTTTTAAGTAGTTGGGTTTTATAACTGCAACTCAAGACAGTTGGGTGTTATGGATAATTTTTCTGACCACTCGCTGTAGAAACTAGGCTATATTATAGGATATACCTCATTCTCTGCAGCAACCTATGCCATACCTTTGAACACCGTTGCCTTCTCGTTTTTGCGCTGTCAAAAGATGCTATTAAATCCACTAGAAGCTAAACCAAGGAAGACACCAGGGTTAGCTAACGTATCTTCTAATTTAAACCTAATTTAACAGAAACTCAACACGGTTAACAGGTGCAACACTACTCGCCATTTCTGCATCTTAAAATGAAACGATAGGCCTAATTTATAACTGGCGGAATAATTTGAGTAGTTCTAGAATATGACCATGGGGCAGACTACTTTACGACCATACAGGCGTCTTTTAGCGCGGATTGCAATCCTCTTTAAAGCCGCCAGGGTTATGCGATAAATTATTGAGGAATGCGATCGTCGAGGTGCCCTGCCCCAACATTGCATGACACATTACACTCAACGAGAATAGCCATCATCATCCAAAAGTTGATGTCAATAGACCAAAAATAGTTGAAAAGCCTACAGAAACTATAGATAATTAATGTGACAATCACATTATTAAAAGTAGACTTGGAGCAATGATTTACTGAAGAACTATTTTTTGTGGAGGATGCTTCAGGTACATGTAGTTCGCTGCCCCACCTGCCCATATGGACCGCACGCTCCTAGAAGCGTAGGCTGTGTTCTTTCCGTGCATCAATGTAGACAATTTCTTACTCGCAAACTCTTGTCAGGGGAGGTCATTCATTTTGGGTGTCACCTATGACTTAAACAGATAGCCTTCTATGCCACCCGATGTAGGCTACTATTATTGTTACAGTTTTTAATCAATGCAACTAACATTATGTGTAAAGCGACGCAATATAAACCGTAGCCTATGCAATTTATTATCCCGTCTGTTATGACATGTACAACAATGTTTTTCACAATTTGCGACGGAAGGTTTTGACTGAGCGTGTTGGCATAAAAAAAATAAATAATATCACTGTCATCATTGCGAACTGTTGAGTAAGGGCCTTTTAGCCTATTTTGCTTAGGCCTCACTTTTAACGACAGTAGGTTGTGAGTGTATGTTGACAAAAAATAACCATACAATTTAAAATAGTCAACTTAAAACTTTGCTATAAATATTATTAATTTATAGCACAAAACCATAACCAATAGGCCTACCAGAACCTTGCATATTAGCGTCATGATTTGTGTGCGTCTATTTGGCAAGGCCACTAGCTGTCATGGATGCGTTGTTGCTAAAGGAAGGCAGGTGTCAAAAGTTAAAAAATAAATGGAGATGGGCAGCTGTTGGAAACGGGGGAGAACTAACAAGCCATGGTGTAAAGAAATTAAAGTGCCAGGGGTTTGCTTTTGCGCGGTTCGCTGCAAGAAAATTGTTTATGGATGCAATAGGAAAACGTTTTAGCACGCCACCAATCAGAAGACCGCCATAAGGTTAACGTTTGTGCACTTCAGGACATCTTACCTACCTGGTGCAACTAGCCACCACGACAGAGGTAGGCTACGTTTATCTATGGCTGACCGTTTTTACGTTTAGAAAGTAGGCTACGCATGTTCTTTCATAGCGCAACACGACCTGTCCCTCACCATATCGCAACCTCTTGTCAACCTTATACAATCTGTTGCTGAAGACAAAAGCACCGTCTCCAGATTGGATCTTGGAAAACTGAGTTGTCAAAAACTGAGTTGTCAAAATTACCATGTTTTCATTAAATGCGGATGAGGCAACAAATGGAAATATGAACAATATCTAGAATGTTCTGGTTTGTTACTTTGATGAGGAAATGGGAAGTCTTGCAAACTTGATTTTATAGATTTTACTTGGTGTTGAATTGCATATTAACAAGAAAAAAATCTCCCCTTTAAACACTTTTGGCCTGAAGTAATTAAATAAGAGTGCGTTAAAGCCTTTCTACAATATTGCTGCAGTAGAAAAGAACAGCAATGGCTAATCAGCAATGGTCAGGGATGGTACTAAAATATATTTTTGTTCATCAGGAAAACTCTATCTCAATCAAGAACACTCTCAATTTGCCTTATTCACATGGCGGCCATTGGCGGCTAAAACGAGGCTACAGGGTACACAAACCATAGGATTGTTATGTTCTATGCATTCACCTGTAGGTGGCATTAATTATATAGTAAGTGTACCCTGTAGCCTCGTTTTGTTTTAAACAATGGCCGCCGTGTGAATAAGGCGAATACTCCCTTTCCTTTGCTGTTTGCATCTTTTTGTACATTAAAAAACAATAGGTCGCGATCGCAAAAGGGGTGCTATCTCTATAGGTAGATAAGAACAACGTATGACTTATGGCCTGAAAAAAGTTCAGTCAAACGATTTTTTTTTCACTTTAATCCCTGCGCACTGTAGAGCCCTGCATTGGACCAGTGCTTGGTGAGATTCGATGACGTAACGTCCTTGAAAAAGTGACTTTGAAGGACCCATCCTTGACTTTGAGAAACGGCCTAAAGGTGCATGTGTGCTAGTGTGAGTAGTAGTCCAGGCAAAGTAAGGTCTGACCCAAAACTAATTGCAACAGAATTTATTTTCACATTTTTATATTTTAAATGGTGATCTAAACACCATAGTAAAAGACCATTAAAAATCCAGTTGGTGGAAATATGTTAAAATGAGGGCTGTTTTATGCATTATCCTTCAGCAAATACTGACAAAACTGTAAATGTTATAGAATAAGCATTCTAAAGAATGTCTGACCCCATCTAACTTAACATGGGATTTTAGAATATTGCATTGTTGAGGAACATTATTTTATTTATTATTAGAGTTAGTACATATAGTGGGATGCTGTGTAGTGACTGACTAGAGCTCCCTCTGCAGGTGCGGATCTGAAGTGCACCCACAGTGGAGACTTTGGGGCAGACGCCAGAGTGGAGTGGAAGTTTCAGGATGTCAAAGCCACGCAGACGTCTCTGGTCATTTACAATGGACAGGCTACAGGTACACACACACACACACACACACACACACACCTCAATCATAACCATTTTGTTGTTATTATGTTACACATTTTAACCCAAATTGTATTTAATGTTGTTTGAAAACTCTAGGACACACACACACACAATATAATATAATATGATATTAGTATGATATATTATGACGTATAATAATAAATAATTTGATCGTATATACCAGTAAACACGGTCTTCTGTTGTTATCTAACCCAAATTGTATTTAATGTTGTTTGAAAACTCGAGGACGCACAAACACAATATAACATGATCTAATATGACATGTATGATAATTTGATCTTATATGTCAGTAAACACGGTCTTCTGTTGTTATCTGTGGTTGCTAATGGGGTTTTGTGTCCGTCCCTCCAGCTAGCTATGTGGGTCGCGTGGTCCAGTACGCTGGGGGACTGCGCTTCAACAAGGTGACCAGGAAGGACACAGGCCTGTACATCTGTTCTGTGGCTGGCAACGGGTTCTCCGCAGACGCCAAGGTCACCCTCATAGTCTTGGGTACGTCACACCCGGCCCTCGGGTTGGACTCGAACCCGGTTCTTCATGGGCATACAGTACACAGCAAAATCTGCTTATCTAATAAAACCTAAACAAGTGTTATTAACTTGTATTCTTAAACATGGTATGGAATGCGTCTGTGTTCTTAAACATGTTATGGAATGCATCTGTGTTCTTAAACATGGTATGGAAACATATTATTTAAAGGTGCGATTTGTAGGATTGTTACCGAACGTTCTTTAGGCCAAAATCAAAGCACTGTGAACGTTCTCAAGACTACCAGACACAAGCCTCCTCTGGGTTGCCAGATGTAATGAAGACTTAGCTAACGTTAGTTGACCTGCAGCTGCTTTAACGTTTCTCCAACCATGACCCAGCTACACATTACGGAAACAGTGAAAACAAAAAATACCTCTCTAACCAACGTAACATATTTAGCTGAAGTTAGCGATGCAGATGAAGTTTAGCCTAGGCTACCTGTCGTGGAGAAATATGGCCAGCTCTGCGTCAGACTTGATATTCTTCGTTTGACGAAGACGTCACCATCTCAGGAAGCTCCGATGTCCACTTAATTTGTTTCTTGTTTTAATTTTGGAAATTTGCCTGCCTCTCGTAGGCGAGAAAACAAACACAGTATGGAATGTGTCTGTGTTCTTAAACGCGGTATGGAATGTGTCTGTGTTCTTAAACGCGGTATGGAATGTGTCTGTGTTCTTAAAGCACAGTATGGAATGTGTCTGTGTTCTTAAGCCCTGTATGGAATGTGTCTGTGTTCTTAAAGCACGGTATGGAATGTGTCTGTGCTCTTAAATGTGGTATGGAATGTGTCTGTTCTTAAGCCCTGTATGGAATGTGTCTGTGCTCTTAAATGTGGTATGGAATGTGTCTGTGTTCTTAATTGTGGTATGGAATGTGTCTGTGTTCTTAAATGTGGTATGGCTTCTGTGTGCAGTGGCTCCGTCTGTGCCCGTCAGTCGCATCCCAGAATCGGTGAAATTGGGGACCAATGTCAAGCTGACCTGCAGCGACAGCCAGGCTTCGCCCCCACCGACCTACAACTGGTATAAGAACAACGAGCCCCTGCCCGTGGACCCCAGCAAGTTCCCCAACTTCCGTAACATGAGCTACAAGCTCAACCCAGCCACTGGCACACTGGTACGCACGCACGCACGCACGCACACACACACACACAAACAGAAACAGTGTTCAAATCGAACACAGCAGGACAGACAGAAGACTAGAAAGATACAGTATGACACACACATGCACGCACGCACGCACGCACACCTCACTGTGTGTTCACTGTGTGCTGAGTGTGTTTCACTAATTCACAGATTGGGATAAATGCAGAGACCAAATTTCCCTCACGGGATCAAAAGAGTGTATATGCTTATACTTATACACTACTCAGGTAAATACATATTTTTAAAGCTCTTATTCTTTTAACCAAGTCACCTCTCTCTCTCTCCCCTCCTCTTTCTCTCCCATTCTCTCTCTCTCTCCTCTCTTTCAGGTCTTTCCCTGTGTGTCTCAGATCGATGAAGGGCAGTATTTCTGCGAGTCCACTAATACAGCTGGACCTCCCCAACGATCTGTTGCCACCAAGATGGCCGTCTGTGAGTGCCGTACTAGTGACCATAGATATATTAGTATTATAATAAAGGCTAGATGTCTCGTCCGCACTGCTGGCCAATGGAGGTCGACGTCCGCACCTCGTGGCCATCTTGCCACATCAGCTTGCTAACTCATAACATTGTGTTTCAATGGTCCACTGTAATGACAGGTAGTGACCTGAAGGTGTCATTGTTATAGCCTGGGGGCATTGTTCTATGGCAAGCCGATTGAGCATTTATTCAGATATCTTGATATCAGGCATAATTGTCATGTACGTGCAAGCCATTTTTGCCCACTAGTTAACTAGTGAGCCATTTCTGTCTGAACTAGTTAACTAGTGACAGCCAAAATGCCCACTAGTTAACTAGTAAGGCCCAAATTATCTCTAGTTAACTAGTTCATATGTTTCATATCTTACTAGTTAACTATTAATGCTCAGCATGTTCACTAGTTAACTAGTTGACATCGAAATGTGCACTAGTTAACTAGTTTAAAGACTTCTATATTTTACTAGTCAACTAGTAAGGTACAAACATATTTACTAGCTGACTACTGAATGTCAAATTCCCACTTGTTAATTTCTATGTAATTTGGCCAGCCGCTTGAGCATTTATTCTGATATCTTGATATCAGGCCAACATGCAAGCCATTTTTGTCAACTAGTTAACTAGTGAGCCATGTTTGTGCACACTAGTTAATTAGTGAAAGCATAAATCTTCCGGTTGAGTGGCGCATGTAGATGCAGCGACTCCTTGCTTCTCCTGAACGTGCAGTGTTTTTTTGTTGTTAAAATGTGTTTTTCGGAATGTTTATCGCATGAAACTACGTCAGAACGCATGTACAGCCGACAGCAACTGTTGCAGATACGGGAGGAAAACAACAGTATCGATGTTTTGGACATAAAAACAGAGACGCTGACTGAACTGGGAATACTTCGCCTGCCTACCACAACATCGGACCCGTCTGCTTCACCTGGCCGGCGTCACCGCAAGCGGTGTGCCAGGACAAGGAAGAGAGGCAAGCGAGCTGGCGTCGGAACAAGGCTAGCAGCCAACCCAACTCGCCCAGCAATACCATCCATATTCCTGGCAAACGTAAGATCACTGGACAATAAGATGGACGACATTCGGTTGCTAAGATCAGCAAACAAGACAGTGAGTAACTGCTGCGTGACTGTTATCACTGAATCATGGCTCAACGATAACATCCCCGACTCTGCTATACACCTGGAGCAGCTAACGTGCTATCGAGCTGACCGAGCCCTAGCAGACAAAAGACGTGGTGGAGGAGTTTGTGTTTACACACATGATGCTTGGTGCCGAGACGCTACGGTAGTACACAGACACTGCTCTCCACTGGCAGAGTTTATGATAATTAAGTGCCGACCCTTCTACCTCCCCAGGGAATTCACCGCGATTCTGCTGGTCGCGGTGTACATCCCCCCCCAGCAACAAAAACAGTGACAGGAGCATGGCACTGAATGAGCTGTATCGGGCCGTCAGTGAACAACAAAGTGAACACCCGGATGCCTTCACAATCATCGCTGGAGACTTCAATCACGCCAATCTCAAAACTGTACTACCCAAATTTCACCAACATGTAAACTTCCCAAAAAGAGGACAAAACACCCTGGACCTTGTTTACACCCCACAGAAAGAAGCCTACAAAGCCAAACCCCTCCCCCACATCGGGCAATCAGACCACATTAGCATCCTGCTGCTGCCCCGATACAGACAAAGAGCAAAAGTCACCAAACCGGTTCTGAAGGAGGTGAGAATGTGGCCGGAGGGGGCCGTCTCACAACTTCAGGACTGCTTTGAAACAACAGACTGGGATATCTTCAAAACAGCTGCCACCCACAACAACCACATTGACATTGAGGAATACACAGACACTGTGACCTCCTACATCACCAAATGCATCGATGATGTTACAGAAATAAAACACATCACCACTCGGGCCAACCAGAAGCCATGGCTGACAGGAGACGTCCACAGACTGCTGAGGGCCAGAGACAAAGCCTTCAGAGCTGGAGATGTAGCTGGCCTAAGAACAGCGAGGGCTAACCTGTCCCAGGGCATCAGGAAGGCAAAAAAGGATTACACAGACAAAATAACAACACACTTCAAAGACAGCAGAGATGCACAGAGCCTATGGCAGGGCATACAGGCCATCACTGACTACAAGCCTGCGCCACGGAGCTGTGAGAACAACACCTCTCTGCTAAATGACCTGAACAGTTTTTTCGCCCGTTTTGAAGCACAAAATGACACTCACCCACAGAAAACCCCACCTCCCCCCCACGACCAACCCCTGTACCTGTCCTCTGCCAGCGTGAAGAGGACACTAGCCACCATTAACCCACGCAAAGCAGCAGGCCCAGACAACATACCAGGACGAGTGTTGAAGGACTGTGCAGAAGAGCTGAAGGATGTTTTTACAGACATTTTCAACACAGCAAGCAGTCATCCCATCACTTTTCAAAACTGCCACCATCATACCCGTGCCAAAGAAATCATCACCATCATGCTTCAATGACTACCGTCCTGTAGCACTCACGCCCATAATCATGAAGTGCTTCGAACGGCTAGTCATGTCACACATCAAAGCCACCCTACCCCCCACCCTGGACCCCTTCCAGTTTGCATACCGAGCCAAACGATCCACGGAGGATGCAATCTGCTCTGCCCTCCATCCAGCCCTCACCCACTTAGACAATAAAGACTCATATGTGAGAATGCTGTTCATAGACTTCAGTTCAGCATTCAATACCATAATACCACAACAACTCATCAGCAAACTGGACAAGCTAGGATTCAGTACCTCCCTCTGCAACTGGCTGCTGGACTTCCTGTTGCAGAGACCACAAGCAGTACGTGTCGGGGACAACACTTCAAGCACTCTGACCCTGAGCACGGGGGCCCCTCAAGGGTGTGTGCTCAGCCCCCTGCTCTTCACACTGCTAACACATGACTACAACCACTCACAGCTCCAACCATCTGGTGAAGTTTGCGGACGACACAACACTGGTGGGCCTCATCACTAAGGGCGATGAGGCTCACTACAGAGAAGAAGTAGACCTGCTGGCTAAATGGTGCAAAGACAACAACCTCCTGCTAAATGTCAGCAAGATCAAGGAGATTGTTGTCAACTTTCAGAGAGGCCACAAACAACTGCCACCACTGTCCATCGACGGAGATGCTGTGGAGAGAGTGAGCAGCACAAAATTTCTGGGGGTGCACATCAGCGACGACCTCTCCTGGACCACCAACACAGCATCACTGGCGAAGAAAGCCCAGCAGCGCCTCTACTTCTTGCGCAAATTGAAGAAGGCAAGTGCCACGCCTCCTGTCATGACTACATTCTACAGAGGGACCATCGAGAGCATCATCTCCAGCAGCATCACAGTGTGGGGCGGAAGCTGCACAGATCAGAACAGGAAGACCCTCCAGCGCACTGTTAACACAGCTAAGAGGATCATTGGAGCACCACTCCCCTCCCTGCAGGACATTTACACCACCCACCTCACCCGCAAAGCACTAATGATTGTCAAGGATACAACCCACCCTGCACACAAACTGTTCAGCCTCCTGCCCTCTGGAAAGCAGTACAGGAGCCTCCGCTCCCGCACCACCAGACTGGCAAGTAGCTTCATCCACCAAGCAATCAGGATGCTGAACACTCTACCCACTCTCCCATCACTGACAGCCCCCCCCACCCACCAGCCAGCCAGGAACCTAGGAAACTAGGATCCTGTCTACCCTAACCCCCCCCCCGCCCCCCCAAGCCTGATATACTTGAAATTACTGCATACTGCATATCAATGTAAATATACAGGTCACACAAGCACAAGTTTAAACTTCATGTAACTGTTAAGACTATATAAATATACAACACAACTACCTCTATGTTTTTATATATATGTCCTATATTTCTATTTTGATACATACATGTTCTATATTTCAGTCTTGCACTTTAATTTAATGTTTATTGTCTATGGCTATGTCTATAGTATGTCTATGTCTGTATTTAAAGCATGTCTATGTCTGCATGGGAAAGTAAGAAACGAAATTTCAATTCTTTGTATGACCAGTGCATGTAAAGAAATTGACAATAAAAGCCGACTTGACTTGACTAAATGCCCACTAGTTAACTAGTGAACACATTTTAGCTTAACTAGTTAACTAGTGAGAGCCAGAAATGTCCACTAGTTAACTAGTAAAGGCCAAAATGCATATCAGTCAGCTAGTTGAAGGCTTTTAGGTCTCACTCGTTAACTAGTGACAGCCAAAAATGTGCACATGTTTAGCTAGTGAAGGCAAAACACCTCACTAGTTAACTAGTGACAACTAGTTAACTAGTGAACCATAAATGGCTTACTAGCTAGCTAGATGATGGCAGTAGGCTCACTAGTTAACTAGTTGATGCATCATTTGTCCAAACTAGTTAACTAGTGAGGTCATAAATGTATACTAGTAAACTAGTTCAAGACAAAATTCACACTAGTCAACTAGTGGCGCAGAATTCAAATTAGGAGGCGGAGAACTCTGAAAATTGAGGCTTTCTATTGGCTCCCTATGTCCAAATAGAACATGACAACCAATCACAGCGCAGAATTTCACAAAATCCAACCCACAACATCTGTATGTGGCACACAAGTAATCATGCTGGCCAAAGGAACTTTAACTAGTAAACTAGTGGCTTCAATGTGACACTTACATGTAAACTAGTGAAGGCAGTACTGCTCACTAGTTAACTAGTGAAGACACAAATGCCCACTAGTTAACTAGTGAGGTCTAAAAAGTGTCACTAGTTTACTAGTGTGCACCAAAACACCCACTAGTGAACTAGTGATGGCAATTTCCATTCGACTAGTTAACTAGTGAGGTGCAAAAAGTGTCACTAGTTTACTAGTGTGCTCCAAAACGCCCACTAGTTAACTAGTGAAGGCCATTTCAGCCCCACTAGTTAACTAGTGAGGTGCCAAAATGGACACTTGTTAAAGTGGCAAAAATACCCTCTAGTTTACTAGTGAGGGTGTTGTAGGCCTTACTAGTTAACTAGTGGCATGTATATTTTGTTCACTAGTTAACTAGTTACACCTCAAAAGAGAAACAAGCTGACCGTTTTTGTCCACTAGTTAACTAGTGGAACAATTGAAGTCTCACTAGTTTGCATGTGTGGCAGTGAAGCAGCTCACTAGTTAACTAGTGCCTGAAACGGCTATTATGCAAATTCTAATGAGAGGGTGGGTAGAAGACTCCTATTGGGTATTATGTAAGAATCCCACCCAGTCTAAAAGTAAATTTACTGTTCATAGCCTCGCGATCAGGTCCTGATGGGTGCCCCTAGTGGCTAAAGTGACACACTGCTCTGCAACGGTACTTCAGTATAGATAGTAAAGCAGAGCCTGCAGTATGCAGTATCTCATATTCTGTCAAAATGATTTTTAATAATAACAGGGAAACCCCATGCTTTAACAAGTGAGCTCTTAGTGATCCACACCAAAGATTCAAGGGATCGATTTTAATATTATTCTTTGTTTATTGTTGCTAGGCAACCACAGACATATACTGTATGTATCCATTCAGTCACGCTTTTTTATGATTAATAACTGAAAAACAAAAGATTGTACACATTAACTGCACATGGTTTCAAAAGTAATTAAAAGCTCAAAGATCAAGAAAAAACCTTCATGCACTTCTAAGGAATTGAACCCTGGTCCCCCACATGATCTCCTGCTGCTTAACCATTTGAGCTAGTCTTGCCACATCAGCAGTGCTATCATCAATGTTTATGTTACTGAAATGTTTTGTTGCTAGGAAACCATATACAAATGCCTCCAGTTTTATCGCGATTTTCAGACTAATAACTGAAAAACTAAAGATTGTAGACATTAACTGAACGAAGATTACAGCAATACACCACAACTTTGTCACTAGACATGTTATCAAAACATATTTCATGCTCAAACGATCTTAGTTTATAAAAGTTTGCTCTTAGAACAGCCTGGACGAAGTCAGCCATGTTTTCTAGGTTTCTGAGTCCTAAATGGACCAATCAAAATCCTTGTTCCGCCTTCTTCATTTGCATGCAAGTGCGACATTGCACACTAGTTAACTAGTGGCCAATGTTACGTCCCACTAGTTAACTAGTTGCACAAAATGTCAGCCGTTTGTGTATTTATTCAAATTCCACTAGTTTACTAGTGTGAGGGGCATTTTTCTCCTGCTAGTTCATTATGGACACTGTTTTGTCCTCACTAGCTAACATGTAAGGCTCAAAATGCCCTCTATAAGCTAGTGAAATGCATTAATAATGCAGATATGCTCACTAGTTAACTAGTAAGCATGTCCTGTTCCATTACTAGTAAACTAGTAAGGCCAAATATGTCAATTAGTTAACTAGTGAAGGCCAATGTGTCACTAGTTAACTAGTAAGAGTACCTTTTGCATTACTAGTGAACTAGATTGCTCCAAAAACAGCCACTAGTGTGTGTCTTGTGCGCACTAGTTAACTAGTGAGCTGCTTCACTGCCACACATGCAAACTAGTGAGACTAGTGTGTAACTAGTTAACTAGTGAACAAAATATGCATGCCACTAGTTAACTAGTAAGGCCCACAACACCCTCACTAGTAAACTAGTGGGTATTTTGGCCTTTACATGTTAACAAGAGACCATTTTGGCATCTCACTAGTTAACTAGTGGGGCTGAAATGGCCTTCACTAGTTAACTAGTGGGCATTTTGGGGCACACTAGTTAACTAGTGGGCATTTTGGGGCACACTAGTAAACTAGTGACACTTTTTGCACCTCACTAGTTAACTAGTCGAATGGAAATTGCCATCACTAGTTTACTAGTGGGTGTTTAGGTGCACACTAGTAAACTAGTGACACTTTTTAGACCTCACTAGTTAACTGGTGGGCATTTGTGTCTTCACTAGTTAACTAGTGAGCAGTTCTGCCTTCACTAGTTTACATGTAAGTGTCACACTGAAGCCACTAGTTTACTAGCTAGAGTTCCTTTGGCCAGCATGTTAACTTGTGTGCCACATGCAAATGTTGTGGGTGGGATTTCGTGAAATTCTGCACTGTGATTGGTTGTCATGTTCTATTTGGACATAGGGAGCCAATAGAAAGCCTCAATTTCCAGAATTCTCCGCCTTCTAATTTGAATTCTGCGCCACTAGTTGACTAGTATTTTGTCTTGAACTAGTTTACTAGTATACATTTATGACCTCACTAGTTAACTAGTTTAGACAAATGATGCATCAACTAGTTAACTAGTGAGCCTACTGCCATCACCTAGCTAGCTAGTAAGCCATTTATGGTTCACTAGTTAACTAGTGACATTGACCTACTGCAACTAGTTAACTAGTGAGGTGTTTTACCTTCACTAGTAAACATGTGCACATTTTTGGCTGTCACTAGTTAACTAGTGAGACCCAAAAGCCTTCAACTAGCTGACTGGTATGCATTTTGGCCTTTACTAGTTAACTTGTAGACATTTCCGGCTCTCACTAGTTAACTAGTTCACACAAACATGGCTCACTAGTTAACTAGTTGACAAAAATGGCTTACATGTACATGACAATTATGCCTGATATCAAGATATCAGAATAAATGCTCAATCGGCTTGCCATATTGTTCTGCCTTTAGTAGAAGAAGAGATGTTACATCAGGTCAAAGATGATTGATTACGAAGATACTTCCTGAGAGGTCATTTCCTGTCCCTGGAAATGTATGCAAATAGGGCAGCAGTAGTACACGCCCCGCACGAGGGGGGGCCACTATCCCCCATTCATGCAGTGATCAGGCTCCCTTTTAACATTGAGGTCTATGGCAGAATCCAAGAATTTCCCAGAATTTGTCAAAGCCTTATTTTTCTGAGCAATGGATGCACATTTCGGACACGGTATCATGATCTCCAAACCCTCCTCTCCATTTCAGGAGAATGTCATGACAGTATGACCCTCCAGTCGGGAGAAAATCAACATTAATGAAGGTGTACACCAAGTTTATTTTGTACTCCGGCTTCTGTCTGGCGTGGAACCGAGGCGTTCAAACGTCAGTCATACGTCAGTGACACGCCCCTGTGCAGGCGGGAACTGAACCAGAGCCCGTCTCTGACTGAACTCCACTTTGCCCTCATAGACATGAACTAGGACCACCCATCTTGCTACGCATTCATTATCTTTGATCAGGTACCACAGAGCCCACCAGATAGCTTGCCTGTGACAAGATGGCCGCCGGTGATGCCGTTAGAGACTCCACCATAAGACATCTAGCCTTTATTATGTATATCTATGCTAGTGACTAGACTGCTAGACCCACGTAACAATCTTACATACTAGCACTGCAGTGGTTTTGTTGCTGTTTTAGTGAAGTATATGTGTTTGACTAATCAAGTGAATATATTTGTTTGTTTGCTTGTTTATTTGTTTACTGGTAACAGATGGAGTAAACACTGGAGGCATTGTTGCCGGGGTGATCATCCTTCTGATCCTCTTGGTGTTGCTCATTGTCGGACTGTGGTTCGCTCATCGCAAAGGCTACCTCGCAAGTGAGTTCAGCATGGTGTGCGTGCATGTGTGTGCGGGTGTCTTTTTTTTGTGTGGTTTGCTCCTTGCAGAGGTTACCACACAAGTGAGTTCCGTTTGATTTGTGTGTGTGTTTGTTTCTATGGTTACCTCTCCCTCTCTCTTTCTTTCTTTCTTTCTTTCTTTCTTTCTTTCTTTTATTCTTTCTTTCATTCATTCTTTAATTCTTTCCCTCTCTCTCTCTCTGTCTCTCTCTCTCTCTCTCTCTCTCTCTCTCTCTCTGTCTCTCTCTCCCTCTCTCTCTCTCTCACTTTCTCTCTACTTACTTACTTACTTACTCACTCACTCACTCTCCTCACTCACAAATACACACTCCAACAAACCCACACCTGTGTGTAATATGTTTGTCTTTGTGTGTGTGTGTGTGTGTGTGTGTGTGTGTGTGTGTGTAACATGTTTGTCTTTGTGTTTTTCCCCAACAGAGGTGAAGGAGCGAGTGTCAGGAAGGTGAGTGTGAGAATGAACGCTATTGCCATAGTAACAAGCTCAACTGCCAGGGAGAGGGAGGGAGAGAGAGAGAGAGAAGGGAGGAAGGGAGAGAGAGAAGGGAAGGAGAGAGAGAGAGAGAGAAGGGAGGGAGTGAAAGAGAGAAGGGAGGAAGGGAGAGAGAGAAGGGAGGGAGGGAGAGAGAGAGAGGGGGAGAGAGATGGAGAGGGGGAGGGGGAGAGAAGGGTATCAAGCACCGGGTGCTTACACATCTCAGTAGATGTTGCTATGGTTACGTGGTTACTCCAGTCGTTAGTTTCCAGCATGTTGTGTGTAGGAGCCGTAGACGTGATTAATTGTCTACGTAAAATCGTATGACTGTGTGCTATGTCTTTATACTAAAAACTATACCCACTAGATTTTGTTTATCTTAATAAAAGATTAATAACACTTGGTTAGATTTCATTTTTAGAGTGTAATCTTGCATTACGATAAAAAAAAATCTAGTTGGTATTGTTTTTAGAATAAAGAGAATTGCATGGCACTTTTTTGTCAGATAATTTTCACTTAATTTCAAAACGTCTTATCAAAACACACTGGCATCCACATTTGCTTGTTTTCTTGATAAGACATCTTAAAATGGGTTAAGCTCCTGTTAAATTCATGATTTTACAAGAAAGTGTTCTATAGGTGTCTTTACAGTAAAAACAATACAAACTAGATTTTTTTTTATCTTATTATAAGATTGATAACACTTGGTTAGACACAGTTTTTGAAGTGTAACAACAATGAATAATACGAATAAAGGAAGCGTCTTCTGTCTCCATAAAATATTAAACGAGTGTTTTTTTAATACTAACCAAACATGATACCAAACATTGCTAAGGCAGTAGGGCGTTTCATGCATTATAACCTGTGACTAAATCAATAAAACCGATTATAAATGGATTTGTAGTGAGAGCGTTTGTCTGTCTTCATTTCCCAGCAGCAGGAGGCAGCAGAACTCTGCAGTGTACCGCCCTACGTCAGACTACGGGGATGACGAAGAGGTACAGTCATCTTCATCATCATCATCAACAGTCATTAAGCATTTGTTCAGTGTTTCCCACAGAATTGAACTCCATGTGTGGTGGTTGGTTTGCAGAATTATCTTGAATACAACAGTTTTTAACAAATTAGCACCGTGTGGTGATGATGCTAACCAGATTCAAGCACAATTTAGTACAACCTGGAAAATCATTGTGTGGTGGTCAATGTTGATATTGTGGTGGGCTGCCACAAATAAGTCAATGTATGGGAAACGCTGTAGTGTACTAGATGTTGTGCAGCCCATAGATGTAGGGTGCTAGATGGTCAATCTATGGGAAACGCTGTAGTGTACTAGATGTTGTGCAGCCCATAGATGTAGTGTGCTAGATGGTCAATGTATGGGAAACGCTGTAGTGTACTAGATGTTGTGCAGCCCATAGATGTAGTGTGCTAGATGGTCAATGTATGGGAAACGCTGTAGTGTACTAGATGGTCAATGTATGGGAAACACTGTAGTGTACTAGATGTTGTGCAGCCCATAGATGTAGTGTGCTAGATGGTCAATGTATGGGAAACGCTGTAGTGTACTAGATGTTGTGCAGCCCATAGATGTAGTGTGCTAGATGGTCAATGTATGGGAAACACTGTAGTGTACTAGATGGTCAATGTATGGGAAACACTGTAGTGTACTAGATGGTCAATGTATGGGAAACGCTGTAGTGTACTAGATGGTCAATGTATGGGAAACACTGTAGTGTACTAGATGTTGTGCAGCCCATAGATGTAGTGTACTAGATGTTGTGCAGCCCATAGATGTAGTGTACTAGATGGTCAATGTATGGGAAACACTGTAGTGTACTAGATGGTCAATGTATGGGAAATACTGTAGTGTACTAGATGTTGTGCAGCCCATAGATGTAGTGTACTAGATGTTGTGCAGCCCATAGATGTAGTGTACTAGATGGTCAATGTATGGGAAACGCTGTAGTGTACTAGATGGTCAATGTATGGGAAACGCTGTAGTGTACTAGATGTTGTGCAGCCCATAGATGTAGTGTGCTAGATGGTCAATGTATGGGAAACGCTGTAGTGTACTAGATGGTCAATGTATGGGAAACACTGTAGTGTACTAGATGTTGTGCAGCCCATAGATGTAGTGTACTAGATGTTGTGCAGCCCATAGATGTAGTGTACTAGATGGTCAATGTATGGGAAACGCTGTAGTGTACTAGATGGTCAATGTATGGGAAACGCTGTAGTGTACTAGATGGTCAATGTATGGGAAACGCTGTAGTGTACTAGATGTTGTGCAGCCCATAGATGTAGTGTGCTAGATGGTCAATGTATGGGAAACACTGTAGTGTACTAGATGGTCAATGTATGGGAAACACTGTATTGTACTAGATGGTCAATGTATGGGAAACGCTGTAGTGTACTAGATGGTCAATGTATGGGAAACGCTGTAGTGTACTAGATGGTCAATGTATGGGAAACGCTGTAGTGTACTAGATGGTCAATGTATGGGAAACGCTGGTGTTCACTGTTCACTCTACAACTCTCCAGTGGCCCTTTTCCACTCCGGGGTCTAGTTGCATGATTTTGGCTGGACTGGGGGCCGCGGCCCAGACGGCCTCAGGTCGGCCCTGGAGTAGGGCAGGGCTGAACCGAGGACTTTTGGAATGGAATACGATGAAACAATAAAACCGATAAAACAATAAAAGAAAGTTTAAAAACAGACCGGTAGCATTTGTTTAGGGTTGCCTAGCAACATACGTGACACTACTTATTTTTGTCAAGAAAAATGATCTACAGATATATATAAAAAAGAATTAAGGATACAGCTTCTAACAATGTTATGACTTGTTTAAATGTCCCTGTCATTAATTTGACGTTTGCTCGTGGTGTCATTGCTAAGCACTGTTTAGAAGTTTGTAGCATTGTTAGCTAATGTCCCCAATGTTACAGCTTCTTATGGAATCAGAACACCAATACAATACAAGGCCACCAGTGTTTAAGAAAAGCCTTGGGCCTGTCCTAGTCCTTAATGGAAAAGGGCCAAAGGAGTCCTATTTGTCAGTGTCTGTGTTTCAGGGAGGAGTTAGAACATGTATGCACACATTTCAGTCTTGTCCCTAGGAACCATGGTTACGCTTACCAGTGTCTGTGTTTCAGGGGGAGTTAGAACATGTATGCACACATTTCAGTCTTGTCCCTAGGAACCATGGTTACGCTTACCCGTGTCTGTGTTTCAGGGGGAGTTAGAACATGTATGCACACATTTCAGTCTTGTCCCTAGGAACCATGGTTACGCTTACCCGTGTCTGTGTTTCAGGGGGAGTTTAAGCAGAAGTCCTCCTTTGTGGTGTAGGAACACCATTTCACCTCGCCCTACCTTGAGTGACAATAAGCCATACATCATGGACCAACCCAGGGATACACCACGTACAACCATTGATCACGGACTGACGCATGGATGCTCAGACACGTAGAGTAGAGTAGAGTAGAGTAGAGTAGAGTAGAGTAGAGTAGAGTAGAGTAGAGTAGAGTAGAGCAGAGCTTTAATGCCCCAGGGGGTCAATTTAGCTCAAAACAGCCTAAAATCAGGCTCATATCAGGGTTAGATCAGGCTCATATCAGGGTAAGATCAGGCTCATATCAGGTTAATATCAGGGCCAGTGCTATCAGGCTCATATCAGGTTAATATCAGGGCCAGTGCTGTATCAAATCAGGACCTGATCGTGGACATGGAGAGTGAGCTTCAGAGTCACTGTTTTTTTTTGTTGATAGATATTGTTTTTTTAATGATGGGAACGATAGAAACTTTTGCACTGATATGTTTGTCTTCTGTGGAACTCCTGCCATGTTGTATCAATGATGTGATAGACGCTATGTGGCTTTTTAAAAATATATTTTTAAGCTGTGTTTTTTTAGAGACTCCGATCATTTGTCCCATACCTGCCCGCATCGAAGGTGCAGTTAGTGCTCGTACACATTTTCAAGCCCATAGCATTTTTTGTAACATGCCATCTCCTCACGATCCTCTAACTGCTCAAACAAAAGTTTATTCATTAAAGGTATAGTTAGTAATCTTATGTGATTTCAAGCCCATACAAATGTTCCAAATATTCAGATCCTCTCCTTACAGTCAGGTAGCTGCCCATTCTGTGACAGTTTCTGTTACAAAACATATCTGTAGGCAGCCCAGGCTCTGAAAACTGGAAACAGACAAAGTGGAGGCAGCCTGTCTCCAAAACAAATCTAAATCTTGGAGTTTCTCTGGGATTACTGAAAGGAGGGGTGAGCTACCTCTTTGGTGTGTTTCGTTTGATCCTTGGTTAGAATATAATGTACGTTTTTTTTGGACAAAAGCATCAGATTATAATTATAAACATAAACAGACTTCCTGGGCAATCGCTGACTGTGCCTTTAAGCTTTCAAAATACGGGTGATTTCTGAAGCATTCAGATAGCCTGCTTGCTTGCGAGAGTATAGCTTTTTATATAGTAACATTTACTAAGTAGTTTGTCCCATCACTGGTAGCTGCGCACAAGCTCCCAGCACAGGTTTTGGGTTGCCAGATTTTATGACAAATGGGTCAAAATGTTATGAAGTGATTGATTTGCTGGATGTATTTCATACACAATCTGGCAACGTGGGAAATGTCAGATAAACATACAAAACTAAAGTATCTGTGATCTTCATAATGAAGTGTAATGGTCGTGTAATTGTCCCATATTTGCTCTGTTGAGGGTGGGAGGATGGAAAACGTTGGGGGCAGGTTGGGGGCAGGGCGGGGGCACCTGCTCTTCATTTGAATTAGGACGAGTAGTCCCTGCTGTAGACTGGGGACCGCAGGTAGTGTAGTGTGTAAGGAGCTAGCATGCAGTAGCATGCCATTGTTGCCGGACGCCTTTATTCAAAGCGACTTGCACACAGTACGTCAATTATTTCAAGGGCTTGCCTCCCCGAAAGTGCCTTTCTCAAGGACACAACGATGGAAGCCAGGAATCTAACCCACAAAGCCGTTACTGCATGCAAGCTTTTAAATGATGGGCAAATCTGGCGACAAATGTTTCATGTGTGAACGAAAGCAATTGTGTGGCATGTGGAAGAATTCAAATGACAAAGCAATGTTTCTGCTTAATGCATAATGCTCATGGAATTAATTAGCGTATGGATTTTGGCTTGTTATTGAAGTAACTTAGTTAGGTCCGTCGTACACAGTCAGTGACATGAGTATAGAAGACTCCATTTTCAACACTCCATCACTGAGATTCCAGTGTTTTTAATACAACCCTGCACACCACCGCTAAATCTCGTTGGCATCACCCTGCACACCACCGCTACATCTCTTTGGCATCACCCTGCACACCACCGCTACATCTCGTTGGCATCACCCTGCACACCACCGCTACATCTCGTTGGCATCACCCTGCACACCACCGCTACATCTCGTTGGCATCACCCTGCACACCACTGCTACATCTCGTTGGCACCACCGCTACATCTCGTTGGCATCACCCTGCACACCACCGCTACATCTCGTTGGCATCACCCTGCACACCACCGCTACATCTCGTTGGCATCACCCTGCACACCACCGCTACATCTCGTTGGCATCACCCTGCAGATTTTGATTCAGTTCTATTTGTAACCGCACCGCTCCATGAAATCCATGGTTTATGAAATACTTGTCTGTTGAAAATGATGGTGCCGCTGTGTGTACCGGTAGATAAGTGACAGACTCGCACATGCCGTCACCCATGTGCAATGGGTTTTAGAATTTAGAATTCAGAATTTAGACTTTAGAGTTTGCACTTTGCCCCTCATTGTAGTTGGAACCCCCAACCCCGCCCCCCCCACCACCACCACTCACACACACACACACACACACACACACACTCCTCTACACTGTGACATTGAGTTAAAAAAGTACAGAGATGACACAGTTGTGTGTGTGTTTTTTAAAGAAATATCTGTTCTGATGTTCTGTTGCTGTGTGTTTGTGTACAGGAGAAAGGTAGTATACACTGGTGTGACTATTTATAGTGAAGCTTTGTAATATATTGCAGCATTATAAACCTGTTATTGTTATTTTTACAATCAAACAATCAAATAAATTTTCCAACATAATTTTCCTGCACTCTTTTACAACGAGTTCAGATAGCACATTTTAGTCTTAGTTTTACTTTAGTTTTAGTATTTCAGGTTTTATGAGGAATGTCTTCATAGAGATGCTGAAAAAGTTACAATGAAAGAGTCAAATCAGATTTATTATTATTATCATTCATTCAAGGTCCTTTTTAATAGGCCAGTGTCTCTAAATAATTCAAACATAATAGGAGAAAGGTGTACAGCAACCACAGTGCAACAACCCAGCAACTGCTGCAATGTAAAGTAGTGAGTGTACAGCTTGTATAACAGTGTACATTTGCTATATATAGAGAGCACTTTTTCAAATTTAACACTAATACTGATTTAACTTACATTGCTAAGTTCTCTTTATTTAATAAAGTAAACTACCATAGATATGCATACCATTTCAGCATGCCTGTTTACACTAACTACCATAAATATGCATACCATTTCACGATGCCTGTTTACAATAACTACCATAGATATGCATAACATTTCAGCATGCCTGTTTACAATAACTACCATAGATATGCATAACATTTCACCATGTCTGGCCAGAGACTTTCTAATGAGGAGACACAGCACTTAAAAAATCCACACCTCCACAGAAATGCGTGGGGTTAGTTTATAACGCCAATATCCCACCTCTTCCGTGGGAAAACGTCAACATGTGAATACATTGAGCCAATCATGTGGTGTGTTGTGAATACATTGTGCCAATCATGTGTTGTGAACTCGCCGCTGGAGCAAGATTGGTGACTTTGGTCTGTCTAACTACCATAGATATGCATAACATTCAATTTGATTAGATTAGATTCAACTTTATTGTCATTGTACATAGTACAAGTACAGACAATGAAATGCTTCTTACCAGAAGAGCAAAAAAGCAGAAAAGTGCAGTATGAACAGTATACACATATAGTGCAGACAGCCACCTGTCTATATTACAGCATTCAGTTTCTGGGGCAGCCGAGACAGGTGAGCAGGTTAAGTCTGTTGTTTTGGCTGCAGTTGCTAGTAGCTTATCTCCCCCGACATAACCCTCTAAGTCCAGTTGTGCTTTACCTTGCAAGAAAGATCAGTCAGTATAAGTATATACTGGAAACTCTTTTGATCCTGTGAGGGAAATTTGGTCTCTGCATTTATCCCAATCCGTGAATTAGTGAAACATACTCAGCACACAGTGAGGTGAAGCACACACTAATCCTGACGCAATGAGTTGCCTGCTACAGCGGCGCTCGGGGAGCAGTGAGGGTTTAGGTGCCTTGCTCAAGGGCACTTCAGCCATTTTTACAGGTCGGGGTTCGAACCGGCAAACCTCTGGTTACAAGTCCTAGGCGCTAACCAGTAGGCCACGGCTGCCCCATAGCATGTATAACACTGTAAATTTGCTATATATAGAGATCACTTTCCAAATCTAACACTAATACTGATTTAACTTATTTAATTTTTTTTTGATCTCGCTGCTGGACCAAGGTTGGTGTAGTGAAGCCTTGCACATGGGTATTTCTGCCGAAATAGATGCCCGATAAGTGCCCAAAAAGCATTGCAATATGGCCACCGAGTGGAGGGACTTGCCTAAAAAGACTTTGGTCTGTCTAACTACCATAGATATCCATAACATTCAATTTGATTAGATTAGATTCAACTTTATTGTCATTGTACATAGTACAAGTACAGACAATGAAATGCTTCTTACCAGAAGAGCAAAAAAGCAGAAAAGTGCAGTATGAACAGTATACACATATAGTGCAGTGTAGACAGTAGTATACAGTTAAGAAAGTGGTTTACAGTAATAAAAATTACATATAAATATGTACAATGTATTAGCAGTAGCCTTATAAAAGCAGAATAGATATGGCTAAGCGATATGAACAATGTATTAGCAACATGCACAGAGAGGTGTGGTGAAGAATATATAGACCCCCTTGAGGTGAGATGCCAATTTTACCCCCAATCTGACGCCCCAACCTGTTTATACTACGATATA